>NC_064283.1:38440391-38622249 GCF_019186545.1 Solanum stenotomum
AAAAAAATTGAGGCGGGTGAACAGTGTTTTCGGCTACTGGAATTTGCATTTTCTGCCGGACAGGTTTTACGAAAATGGTCATAACTCCTTTATCCTAACTCGGAATGAGGTGAAACAAATTGAGTTGGAAAGCTAACTCACAGAGCTTTAATTTTGATAGTTTGAGCTCCTTCCAGTTCCTTGTGTGCTAAGAGATATGCCCCTTTAAAGTTGACCCTGAAAATCGCATTTTTTTGCGATTTTCGAATTTTGATACGGTTGCTCTAAAATTTGGGTTAGACCCATTCCCCACTCAATTTTACCCCCTGAATAAGAATATGAAGTCGAATTTCCGAAATCATGCACGGATTTTGAGATATATGGAAATTACAATTATAGGTGTTTTCGAAGCACATTTTCGGGCATTTTTGGGGTCGTTTCATTTTTCGCATTAGGAACCACAGTAATCCCACCTTTCTTAGGTACACACTGAACAGGACAGACCCAACTACTCTTTGCAATGGGGTATATGACTCCAGCATCCAACCATTTGATGATTTCCTTTTTGATTACCTCTTTCATAAGTGGATTAAGTCTCCTTTGGTGCTCAATACTTGACTTGCTATCCGGCATGAGTTGGATTTTATGAGAACAAATGCCAGGAGGAATCCCAATAATGTCCGCAACAGTCCATCCAATAGCCTGCTTAAACCTCCTCAACACAGAAGACAATGCCTCTACCTGTAACTCACTCAAATCAGTCGCATAGATTACCGGTAAAGTGCAATCTTTCCCTAAGAATACAAACGTCAAATGTGATTGTAGATCCTTGAGTTCCAATTATAGAGCTTCTCCCACAGACGGTTTTGCGGGTGGAGAGTCGTGATTCTTCATATCTAGCTCCAATCTTTTTGGCTTGGATCGAAATTCAAACCTATCAAGCATGGAAACTAATTCATCATAGTATTCAATACCATCACCCTCAAAAGTCATCATTACCGCTGCCAGTGCACCAACACCCAACTTCTCTTCAATAAACACTTCAGAACCCCGCTCCACAATATGATTCACCACTAATACTGACTTGAGATCGCTTTCCTGCTTCATAGACCTACAAATATTAAAAGTCAACTCCTGATTATTCAGTCGAAACTTCATCTGCCCTCTCTCCATATCGACTAAGGCACGTCCAGTAGCAAGGAATGGTCTCCTTAGGATGATGGGAACCTCAAAATCAACCTCACAATCAAGTATTGCAAAACCGGCCGGCAAAATAAACGACTCCACTTTCACAAGGACATCTTGGAGAACACTAATGGGGTTCTTCATAGTTCTATCATCAATGAGTAGATGCATCGAAGTTCATTTTCCCCCTAAACCCAACTTCTTATAAATGGACAACGGCATCAAGTTGATGCTAGCACCTAAATCACATAAAGTTTTTGCAAAGTGCAAAATACCGATGGTACAAGGAATAGTGAAAGCTCCAGGATCCTCTTTCTTTTGGACAAGTGACCTAGTAGAAATAGCACTGCAATGTTGCAGCCTCTCATCTTTCTCAAAACTGACGGCCCTTTTCTTGGTCACCAAATATTTCATATATTTCACATACCCAGTCATTTGCTCCAAACCATCTACCAACAGAACATTGATGGAAAGTGGTTTCAACATAGTTATGAACCTGCGGTATTTTCCTTTTTCGGTCTTCTTTACCAATCTCTATGGGAATGGAGGTGGAGGTCTAGGCATGGGAACAACTTTTTGGGTCACATCTTCTTCCTTCTTTGTAGCATTTTTAGACTCTCTTGAGACCTCAATCTTATTTTCATCTCCTTCTACTACAATTTAAACCTCAAATGTTAATGGGGAATCAATGGTTTGTTTACCTCCTCGAGTAGTGATTACCATACAATGCCCATCATTCTTTGGATTCTGGATGGTGTTTCTAGAAAGTGTGTCAAGCTGACATGGGTTCAAAGCAGTGGACAACTGACTAAACTGCTGCTCAAATTGCTTGATCGACATTGCATGGTCATCAACTTTTTGACCAATTCCAGACAAGTCATTTCGCATTTCTTTCACATTCTCATCAGTTGCATCAAAACTCTTCATCTTTTGCATCATATCATCAATGTGTGACATACTATCCCCAGCTTCTCTATTACCAGATTCCTTGTTCCCAGGTGGAACATAGTGGCTAACTCTCTCATTCCTATTATCATAGTTGTTCCGGTTGTAGTTCTTAACATGATTGTCCTTCCCAACCTAGACATAGTTTCCCTCTCGATTCTTGTTTCCACAGTTTTGACCTTTGTTTCCTTGACCTTGGTGCCAATTACCCGAGTTGGATCCTTGGGAATTGGCTCGAAAACCCCCTGTCTGATCATTCACAAAATACGCATCCTCCTCATAGTATCATTCCTCAACTGTTAGTGGAGTTCTAGTTAGGTAATTTACCGCTTTCACGTTATCTGCATTTCCGCTCACATGCTTCAATACCACCCCAAGTTTTGTCCTCATTTGAGCCATCTCCTCACGAATTTCATCATTAGATTGATCTGGTGCAGCTTGAACAACAAATATGCTTTTTCCAGTATTAACTTTTTTAGTGCTCCATGCCTTACTGTTTCGGGAAATCTTCTCCAATTTTTCAGCGATCTCCTCAAAAGTGCACTCACCATAGGATCCTCCAACAATAGTATCTAGCACAGCATTTCCATTGTCATCCTGCCCTTTATAGAAATACTCCTTCAACAACTCATCATTTATGTATTGATTTGGAACTCTTTTGATTAACACAATCAACCTATCCCAAGAACTGCTCACGGACTCTCCAGGTAGTGCTACAAAATTATTCAGTTTATCCTTGTGATTTAGCTTCTTGGACACTGGGAAATACTTTTCCATGAACACTTTATGCAATTTGTCCCATGTATGAATTTTTGGCAAGTTCCTCAGCTCTGATCATCATCGCATCTTCATTAAGTTGTCTGGTATCTTGTATCTGATCCAGCTCAATTAACTCATTCAGTAGACTATTCTTATTTTGAACCAACTCCCTAAAATTTGTTCTACTCTATACTTGAGCTTGTTCTTTAGCAATTTGAGCTTACTGGAAAATTGAAAATTAGAAAAACCTTCAGACGATCAGACCTTTGAAACCATCCATCCCTAACCACCAATTTTCAAATCTGAAGTAAGACTTCTTGTGGTTCCGATTTCCACAATCTATGGAAATTGAAGCATGGTTATAATTGTCTCTATGTAGAATTCTTTGTCTTATATCTTTGAAATCTTCCTCCCAATCATTGGAAAAAAGAAATTTGTCAAGCCTAGCCGCACCATAGTGATTAATTCCCCTAAACCATGTGAATTTTCTTCTATTAAAGTGAGAATCATGTAGGCCCATATCATTAATCCATTCAGAGAAACCTCTCATTATATTACTGATTCTAGAACAATTTCTCCTTTCTACCATGTGTCTTATAGTGTTGAAGTCCCGACATGCTCTCCTAGGACCTTCCATTAATCCTTTAGAGGCTGATATCTCTTACCAACAATCATTTTGTCCACTCTTGTGTGTGGAGCATACACTCCAGTGAGGCACCAATTGAAAGATTCTTGTACAGCTTCAAACTTGTAGGATATTGAAGATGTCCCCTTGGTAACTAAATCTCATTTCCATATTCTAATGTCCCACAAAATCATAATTCCTCCACAAGTTCCTTGTGCTTATAAGACACACTTCAACCATCTGCAATGCCACAACTGTTTAGCCATCAACTCTATTTCTTTCTCCAATTTTGTCTCTTGAAAGAAATAAATATCAGCTTTCCACTTTAACATCAAGCTCTTAATCAGGTTCCTTTTATCTAACATGTTAAGACCCCTCACATTCCATGACACTAACTTTATTTTCATTGATAAGTTAGGCTTAGATTTCTCATTGTATTCTAAGCCTAACCCCTTCCACTTCCTCATTGTATTCTAAGCCTAACCCCTTCCACTTCCTCATTGATAAGTTAGGCTTAGATAACTAATACATATATAATTTATGGGGTCATCTATATATTATTTTATGTAGAATAGAATATGGAATACCTAATACATGAATAAAAAACTAATACATGAATAACTAATCCTCACATAACTAATACATGCATAAAATAATAGGGAAAAGGGTTCGAGATATATATGAACTTTGATCAAAATTGTTGTAACAATCCCAAACTTTGGGCAGGACTTATTACCCTCTTCCACTATTTAATAGTGTATTTTAAAGAAATATAGGTGTTCACGTGGACATCATAAATATTGTATCATTATATTTAGTAACTTGTCCCACTGACCAGTTATATATCTTTATAATACACTATTAAATAGTGCAGGGAGTAATAGGATATGTGATGTGAGGCTAAAAATACATATTTTTAATCATTATTTGCCTCACATTTATTATTTATATTTGTCTTTTTTGAGCATAAATTTTATGGATTGTGTTAAATTGTGTATTTTATTTGTAGGATTAAAATGGTGAAAAAATGAAAAAAAATTAGAGCTAAAACGAATTAAAAATAAAGGGTTGTAGAAGAAAATCAAGCAGACAGCTTAACATATTAAATTGAATATTATATTAATATTTCAATATACAAGAATTGTAGCGCAAAGTGAAGAAACCATGTTAATATTTCATTGCCACGTGGCAATGCCACTGGCCAATTGATGCATGGCAATAAAACAAATGATTTGAGGCAGTACTGTTTTACACGGACAGCTCACGCGACAGAAAAAAAAGAATCCAATTCCTTTTGATTTTGGATTCCTAATTTAATTTGGACTCAATTATTTTATTTAGGGTTTTTTTTTATTTATAAATAGTTCATAGAAATAATTATTTGAGGAGGGCCAAGAACTAAAAAACAATACACAATATAAATTTTCTTCTAGCTTAGAAACTTTGGAAGAGCCGTCGTGAAGGCCAGAGAATTGTGGTTTATTCTTTCTTCTCCTTTATTATTTATTTATATTTGTGATTAATAAAAGATAATTTAGCTATTGTTCTTAAACTTTTATGATTAACACAAGCATATTTATTTCAATAAATTTTGATTGTGTTTTTGAGATAATGAGTAGCTAAATTTCATAACTAGAGTTGTGGGCACCATGAGCGATTAACAAAGTATGAATAATAACTAAGTAATTCTTGAATAGTGTTGATGCATGCATTGGTAATTCTTTCGCTTAGAAGTCTTTTTAACGAGTACACATGTTAGAACTCGCCTTGTTGCTACTTGCCGGACCAAGGAGATAGTTAATAAGAAAAGAATTATCAACAGAGATTTTGTGTGATACTATCTAATAGTCTAATGTCAATTGGTGCGAGGGTGAAAACTAAGTCATACATTGGTGTGATGTCTAATCTGAGGTAAAGGTAAGGGTTAGTAAATTATACACACGTAGCCAAACCAAGGTGCGGGGTGAAATTTCCTATTTGGCGGACCAAGCACTTAGGGATACATATCTTACCACTTTGCATGTGATACACTAGGATAGGATTATTATTATTATTATTATTATTAGGATTACCGCGTTATGAGATTATGGGGAACACATTCCTAGTTATTTCTAATAATCTGCATATAAATAAATACTTAGTTCAAAGTTATCTTTATTGTTTTTATTTTTTTTTCAATTTAAATCTCCCTATTTTTATATAACGACTATCGAGTTAAATATTTGCTATTGACATTCTTTGATATTCTCTGTGGGATCGACCCCGACTCATAGTTGGGTAAATATATTGCATGCGACCATTTATATTTCTTTTCAAGAATTATATTTGGACGTTATCAAGAATGGGGCCGCTGCCGGGGAATGTGGCTTAGAAATTGTCTTTAGTATTTATTTTGACTTATAGTCCTTTTTTTTCTTAGGATTAGTTTTAAAATTTTTTATTATTATTATTATCATATTTCTTTTACTCTTCTTGAGATGTCATCTGAAAAAGTATGTAGTGATAATTGTTCTTGCAATTCTTGTACTTATAATATTTTGGATTCTTATAGGTTAATTTTTTCTCAACAAGATAAGTTGTATGGGGACATGGAATATTTGTTAATACTTTGCTATAAATCAATATGTAAGCACATTCTTGAAGATATTTTTGATTTTGATCTCTATTATTTAGATTGTGAGTTGAGTGCAAAGATTAAATCATATGACACCCAACAATTTAGTAATAATATGTGTGAGGAAGAAAAAACACTTATAAGTCAACTTGAAGAGCTAAAAGTTGAGGGCCAATTGCTTGATCATACTTTTATTGATGGTGTCATTGTTGAGAAGAGTATATTAGAATTATGTAATGAAATAGATAATATTATTTTTAAAAACTCTAGTATGTGTAAATATGAGGGTGTAAATAATAAAATAATTCATAAGTAAGGGCGCATTGGACCTCATTCCAATCATTTTTCCAATTATGTTTAGATGATGAGAAATTAGTCAAGTCATCTGAGCCTATATAAGAGTGTATGGAGGAGGAAAATTGTATGTATATTCTTGAATTTATTGTTCCAACATCGGAGAATTCATTCCTCACTTAGGATCCAAGAAGTGCATAATGCGATATCTATTGTTTGGGACCTTTATTTTTATTCCACCACCACTTGAGCGTAATAGAAAATTGATGTGAAATTAGGGGTGTAATTCATTTCTTCAAAGTGGAAGGAAAAATAGTAAAATTGATGGTGTCGTACCGCGACGTTAAGCGCTTATTGGGAGGTAACTCAATTAGTAGTGTAACTTCTTATTTCATTTTATTTTTATTTTCTTAGTATCACTTTTTTTATTTTCTTGTTTTTGTAAATTAGGGGTAGTCTGAGTACCAAGAAAAAACTGAAGTGAAGGAGCATGTTTGAGCTTAAGTGTGGGGTGACGACCCTTGATGAAAATTAAGAGAACATGTTACTAGCTAGGCCTCAGAGAGTTTTCCTAACCCTGGTTTTAAATTTTATTTAATGCTTTGGGGACATAGCATCTTTTTAAGTGCGGGGTGGAGGAATGAATTCTTAGTTTTTACTGTTTTATTGAGTCTTATTTTTTAGGATGGGTTCCTTGGCTTTTGTTTTCGGTTTTTTTCCTAAGAATAGTCATTTTGAACCGAGTGTCTTTTTACTTTTTTAGGAATAAGTTTTTTTTTATTTATTATTTTTGAGAGAAAAGAAAAGACTCTTTTGAGTGGTGTGATACTTGCTATTGAGGCCTAATTTTTGAATAGTACTTTCTTGTAAATGCTTGATTAAAAAAATGCTGACGCTTTGACATCTAAGCTCATGGTTGTGACTTTGTATATAGCTTATTTTATTTTGTAGTTTGTTATGATCTTGTCTCCCTTAGAAGTGGAATTGATGCATCTTGATTGATACTTGTTCCATGTGTGGTGAGAATTTGTTTATTCCATGTTTTGCATCTTAGTCTAGAACTTACCCTGCATGTTATTGAAGCGAAATAAAAAGTGATGTTTTATTTAGGAGATGATAATAGGCTTTCTTTGATTTGTCTGATAAATTTTAGCCTTTTCAGATATTTTATCACTAGTTAGCCCTTTTGAGCATGTAGCCTTTTGTTAGTAGCCAGATCTTTCCCTTGACTATTTTGTTGAATCCCTAATTTTTGCACCTCATTTCCTTGAGCATTATAGGATAGACTTATTCTAATTATCAATTCTGAGAAAAAGGGATTGAGTGAAAAGGTAATCAATAATAGCTACAAAGTGCTTAAAAAGCCTTCTTTGAAAGAATGTGACATGAAAAAAAAAGAACAAAAGAATGTGACATGAAAAAAAAAAAGTTACCTTGATGATGGCCCTGGTCCTTCCAAGGACATCGTGCACCTTAACGCATGCAAAATATGTAAGTTGAGGGTGGCTATTATGAAGGAAAACATAAAAAAAAAATTGAAGCATTTTTTAGATGATGAGAATTACTTGTGAAATAATTGTTGAAGAGAGGGCTGAAAATAAAAAGAAGAAAATAATGGGTGATGAAGTCTAAAATTGCAAAGTGCTTAAGGAAGTGTAAGTAACTATTATATAGTTTTTCTACCCGTCCCTGATTTTACGTAACAGGACACTACTTCCAGTTCATGTGCCAACGATCGTGAGTAGTAATATAACCCAATTAGTGAGTTGGGGTCGAGTCCCAAGGGAACGGTTCGTAATTGAGAATCAATAGAAAAGCAAAAATGTGTTCAAGTCAATCATACCTTTAAACATTTACGAGTAAAAACATGATAAATTGAAAGGTGACACAAGTGTCAATTAACGAAGGGGGGTTTGTAATTAATTATCAATTAAAACGACAACTAAAAATGAAAATACAATTATAGAGACGGGATTCTTAGGATGTGATAGGATTATGGGCTAAGGTAAACAACCGGGTAATTGTTATTGATAGTATAACGCTGTAAATTGGTAACTAAGCTAGACGATAGTGGGGGTAAACTTTCTCTCGAACAATTTACCCCGAATCAGATCGCTTTCTCTCGAACACCAATAAGCGTCAATAAAGCACGACCTTCGCCTTAGTCCAATCACTCTCTCGAGCTGAATGTATGGGAGAGGGTTTAGGATTCACTCTCTGGAGATGAACCCATGACAACCCAATAATCACAGACTATCGATTCAGTAGTTTTGGTTTTAAAACCTCTCTCTCGAGTAAGACAAAAACACGAAGTTAAAATTGTATTTACAACTACAACTCCATTAAATACAAACACAACTACTGCACGAAATCACCTTTAAACAGTGAATAAACAATCAATTAGCAATACCCAGCAGTAAATTAAACCCATATTCACATAATCACACCCCAAGAATTGGAGTTTTAGCTAGACAAAGTAAAAGGATAGAAATCGATACCGAAAAGTGTTTCCATCAATTGGGTACGATTGATATGGTCTCTACAAATGTCTAAGATGAAGAATCTTCAATACCCACTTCCAATTTCTTCAAAATGGGAATCTTCAAAATCTTCAAGGCTAAGGAAAATTGTCTCCAAAAACAAAGTTCTAAAACTGAATAACTCTAAAAAATGGTTTCTGAAGGTAAAAATTGATTCTAGACTAAAAGTTCAAACAAGTATTTATAGTTGTCAAAAAGTGTGTTGCGAAGGATCACTTGGCACAGTTAGTCGGGATCGCTGATCCACTCGGCGATCCGCCCTTTGGTCTGGTTCATCGCCTTTCTTCATTGGCCTTCACCAAATTCAAGTTTTGTAACTTTGGGCAATATTGCACAGCATCACGGAACTGTTCGGAGACTTGCCGACTGCTCATTTATCTCGCCGACTCGATTTCTCCTTCAGAGCTTGGCACCTTGGAACATTAGGCGAGACCATGGCCCTTCGGCGACTTGCCTAATGGTTTAGGTGATCCTCAGATCGTCTTTTGTTCGTTCTTTCAGCTACCTTGTTCCTTTTTGCCCAATAGTGTCTATGCTTTGTCTCTAAATCCAAATACCTGAAACTCAAGGATTTTCATCAGTTATTGAGACAAAATATGCATTCGATGACACTAAATTTATCAAAATAAAGCCCTTAAAGAGTCCAAATTGTGGACTCATCAACACCCCCAACTTAAACTTTTGTTTGTCCTCAAGTAAAACTCAAGTTCAGCAGTTTAAAAAGGATGTCTCAAACAGTGCTACACAAAATTCAATCATGAATGCACACAAAAAGACTCAACTTACTCATGCAATGATCAATTGTACACTCAAAGATTCAAGTTGTGACTCACCTTTACTGAAGAATCTCAAGCTCACTAGACTTGTTTCAAATGCAAGTTCAAGTTCAACAAAGGGATTCAAATGCCCTCACACAAAGAATGATTTCATATTCACACACAATGGTTCAATCATTTAAAGTTCTGGAATCAAGATCAACACTCACACTCACAAAGATAAACACAATGTATGATTTTCACCTATAGGTTTGCCCTTATTTTTCAATCAACTTTTGTTTCAGCTCATTCAAGATCAAAAAGGTCTTTTCAAGGTTTGTAATGGGCCGTGTGCAAAGGTATGGTTATTTAGGCTTATAAGCTGAAATCCTCATGAAATGTGATGTGAACAACACCTTCTTCCCTTTTCTTCGTCATTTTCATTCAAGCTCAAAAGTCACCTCTTATTCATCTTCCATGGATCATTGGAAACCCTATTTTCTTTGTATTTTTACAACTTTATTCCATAACTTTTTCTTTCTTTTATTTTTCAAACTTTTCATCTTTTTCTCTCTTTTTTTACATGGAGGGGTCCATTTTTTTCAAAACATGGAAAAAAAGGACTTCTTTGAATCTTCTTGATTTGCCTTATATTTTCACCATACCCCCAACTTAGGCTTTTGGCCTAAGTTGGCTATTCAAACAAACCACAAATCATGAGGATTATGGGTAATGGATCAATAAAAGGTCACATTGTTATCAAGTTTCTTCCAAGAAAAGGTTAAAAAGGCTCAAAGGGTGCTCAAAAGGAGTTCACACACTCACAAGGTAGGCCACAAAAGAGGTATAATGTCAAATTGGTTCACACTCTTTAAAGTTGCCTAAGATCGTCTCAAGAAATTGCATCACTTAGTCAACCGAACCAACGGGGCAAATTCTAGGTGTCAACACACATGGTTCACGGTAAGCTCATCACACAAGGCATTGACACCAATGTCAAATAAAACTTCACACTTTTGCTAGTGTGTAATGTTCATCACAAAAGACTCAATTTGATACTTGGCTAGTCACAACGAGATGCAAAGAGTTCACATATTGTCTATGCAACTTTAATTGGCCTCGTCTTAGCCGCACATTCATTTTTGTTTGATTATGAGCACTATTCGAGTCATCGGTATTGATCAAAACCGATACTCAAATTTGCGACAGAATAACCACATTCAACACAAACAAGAGGTGGCAAAATTTTTTTGGAAGGGTCAAAAATCATGTACAATTAAAAACAAGGAGCCATAAGCTCAAACATCCACAAAAAGCAGTGTATAACACAAATTTAGCTCAAAGCCCAAATATATAAACAAAACAGGAATCACGAATGTCACACAAAAAGTGGGTCTCACCCCACCACAAATAAAAGCATTTGTCCTCAAATGCAAGAAAAAAATATAATATCCACAAGTTAAAATAAAGAGAGACAAAGAGGGAGGTGATAAAGGGGATCTTGTCTACGCAGTTACTCGATTTGTCTGGGCATCAGTGCCTGGTGCATCAGTCTGGTATCGGGAATCAGTGCCCGAGGTTACCTCAGGAGGAACAGTAGTACCAGACCCTCCAAGAGCTGCTACATGTGTATCCGTGAAAAAGTTCCACATAGCTGCATAGAATCCCCTGGCCCATGAAGGAATAGAGGGGCCTCTGGAGTGGTCTTCCTGTCATAATTGGGCTTTTTGCCCTTGCCTTTGTCTCCCGGTAGAGTTCTTGTCTGCCCTTTTTGGGAGGATTTAACCTTCCTTCATTTATTTTGAAATTTCTTGCTCTTATATGTCGGGGTGGCATGTTTCTTCCAGAACCTTTTGACCTAGCCATGTCTATAAATTATTGAGAAGAAGTTAGAAAATATTCAAACACAAAAACAGAAAATTAGTTGCAGACAGACTCGCCGAACCGATTGACGAGTCGCCGATTCATTTTTCCGAGCAAGGGTCAGATCGCCGAATGTTATAGTGCACAAAGGGTTCAGGGGAGCATACAAAAGGCGATCAAAGAAGACTTGTAGCGAGTCGCCGAGTGCCATCGGCGACCTCAGGCTACTCGCCAAAAGTTACAGAACCTAACATCAAATGAAGCATGCAATTAAAAGTGAGATGGGGACATTCAGCGAGCTCGACCCAGCTCGCCAAATGACCAAACGTGCCAACTTTCAACCCAACTTCTCGAATTCAACCCTACAACCCCCAAAAACAAAATCAAAGCAAGCACTAACTTAATTAAATCAAGGCCCATTACCCTGGGATACTCAAACTTCTCCTGGCCAAAATATGCAACACGCAAGCACAACCCCTCAAAATTTAATCTATTTCAATGCGCCAAATTACTGGATTTCAACATTCGAAACAATACAGGCAAGATATTCAAATTAAAATAGGCAATCAAGCGAATTAATCCTAACAGAGATGCCCAGCACACTTCAACAAGATAATATTGCTGCAAATGAGTACAAAATTGATAACAAGAGCTCGGGATTCGGACAACCAACCTTTTATGTTGATAACAATAAGATTGAAATGCTAGGTGGCAATGTAATCTAAATCCGAGAACAAATCAATGACCAAAATACGGTAATAAAGCAAGAACATAGAGAATAACGCGCGGATGTGAGTTTGTGCAGCTTTAAAGAGAAGGAAAGTGAAGGAGTTTGAAAAGTTTAACCTCTTGGCTTTAAAAACCATCCAGCTTTTTCCCATTCGGCTACATTAGTCTTACTCGCCAATTCGCTCGGCGAAGCGTCGAGTAGACACTTACCTCGCTGAATTTTGTAGGACTTCTAGTTGACTTGGAGATCCAAACGGCAAACCATATCGGGGTCGGCGACTCGCCAATTTCCTGGTTCTCACCGAAAGTTACAAACCCCAAGTTAAATTTGTCTTGAGTCCAATGGCGGTCTAATTCGAGGTCGCCGACCCTTTCGGCGATGCGCCGATCGGACCTTTGTTTTCGTCAATTTCCCTCTTTCTGAACACTTTTCATATGTTAGCCTACACAACCAACACACCATTATTCCAAACAAAGAAATAAAAACAAATAAGAAAACTTGGGTTGCCTCCCAAGCAGCGTCTTAGTTAACGTCACAGCACGCAAGTCCACCTTCAAACCTCATTCTTAGGGTTAGCCATAGTATCACTAGGTAAACCCATGTTGTCTCGGGTTGAGATGAGACGATATATGACCCATTTGGATCTCCAACTGCTTGATCGACATTGAATGGGAGGTGATGGTATGGCTAAGGGTAGACATATCTTCTTTCATTTCTTTTAAAATCTTGTCTGATCCTTCAACTTTGTTGAGGATATGAGAGAGCATATCCTCAGACCTACCACCTTCTGAATCCTTTGGCTTTTGGCGCTCATGGGGAGGTACATAACTATCCTTCTCCCCATCCTTCCAATTTGGATTACGGTCCCTTCATTCACGATCTCAATCTTTCCAACCTTCATCCCTAGCCCAACCTTGGTTACCACCCTACCTCGGGTAGTTTGAATGATAACCACCGCATTGGTTGTCTAGGAAATTTACCTCTTCATTATACAAAGCCTCAAACTTAGACTCATCCGGATTAGCACATCCGACACCCACAGCATTGACACTTCGAGCACCAGCTCCCATGACATTTTTAGATAAAACATCAAGTTGTGTCATAATCTTGGCCATGTTTTGGTCCTTCTCCATCTGTTCCTTAGTCAACTTGAAGGTGAGAGGGGAGACTTTGTCTTCACGGGTATACCACGCCCTGTTTATAGTAGTCATGCCATCTAAGAGCTGAGCCGCTATCGCATAAGGTTGTTGTATCAAACTTGTCAGAGAAAGTTGGTCAGCAACACCCTTATTTACCGATTCAAGACTCCGGTAAAAATATTGCAGCAACACGTTATCAGGAAAGCCATATGTTGGGCATTGAAGCACCAACTTCTTGAATCGCAGCCAAGTTTCGTATATTGGCTCACCTTATAGACGCTTAAAGCAGTGACTGCTATCCCAGAGAGTCATCATCTTTGAGGGAGGCAAAAATCGCACTTGACATGCAATAACCAACTCCTCAGACGAAGTGATTGATTCACGTGTCAATTCAGCCAGCCACTTGCACGCCTCTCCCATCAAAGAGAACGGGAACAACCTTAACCGGATCGATTCTTGGGAGATGTTCTTGAAGGAGAACAGTTTGCATACATCCACAAAGTTTCTAATATGTTCATGAAGGTCCTCATGAGCCAAACCACTGAAAAAGCCCCTTTAGTTGCAAGAGTTGCAACATAGTACCCATGATGTGAAATATCGCATTCCCTTCAGCCGGAGGCAAGCGAATGGCACCAATACCGCCCATGAGATGGGGGTCATTAGAATGAGGCTCGTTGACATCGTTGAGGTTTCCGATGTCATTTTGATGGCCTACTTGGTTGTCGTTCACGCTCATACTTCTTGTTTTCAACACAAACAAGCAAAACAAAACTAAAAATAAAGTAAGTAGAACTATAACTATCGAGAGCAAAATTTAACTTAACTAGAAATTCTCAACTGACACCACTCCAGGGCAGCAGTGCCATCTTAATTTCACGTATCAGGCCACTACTTCCAATTCAAGTGACAATGATCGTGAGTAGTAATATAACCCAACTAGTGATTTGGGGTCGAGTCCCAAGGGAGCGGTTCGTAATTGAGAATCAATAGAAAAGAAAAAATGTGTTCAAGTCAATCATAGCTTTAAACATTTAGGAGTAAAAGCATGATAAATTAAAAGGTGACACAAGTGTCAATTATCGAAGGGGGTTTTGTAATTAATTATCAACTAAAACGACAACTAAAAATGAAAATATAATTATGGAGACGGGATTCTTGGGATGTGATAAGATTATGGGCTAAGGTAAACAACCGGGTAATTGCTATTTATAGTAAATCGTTGTAAATTGGTAACTAAGCTAGACTATAATGGGGGTAAACTTTCTCTCAAATAATTTACCCCGAATCAAATTGGTTTCTCTCGAACACCAATAAGTGGCAATGAAGCACAGCCTTCGCCTTAGTACATTCACTCTCTCGAGCTGAATGTGTGGGAAAGGGTTTAGGATTCACTCTCTCGAGCTAAATTCATGACAACCCAATAACCACAAAATATCGATTCAGTAGTTTTGGTTTTAAAACCTCACTCTCGAGCAGACAAAATACGAAGTTAAAATTGTATTTGCAACTACAACCCCATTAAATTCAAACACAACTACTGAACGAAATCACCTTTAAACAACGAATAAACAATCAATTAGCATTACCCAGTAGTAAATTCAACCCATATATACATAATCACACCCCAAGAATTGGGGTTTTAACTAGACATAGTAAAAAGATAGAAATCGATACCGAAAAGTGTTTCCATCAATTGGGTACGATTGATATGGTCTTTACAAATGTCTAAGATAAAGAATCTTCAATACCCACTTTCAATTTCTTCAAAATGGGAATCTCGAAAATCTCCAAGGCTAAGGAAAATTGTCTCCAAAAACCAAGTTCTAAAACTGAGTAACTCTAAAAAATGGTTTCTAAATGTAAAAATTGATTCTACACTAAAAATTCAAACAAGTATTTATAGTTGTTAAAAAATTTGTTGCGAAGGATCACTCGACGCAATTAGTCGGGATCGTCGATCCACTCGGCGATCCGCCCTTTGTTCTGGTTCATCGCCTTTCTGCATTGGCCTTCAACAAATTCAAGTTTTGTTACTTTGGGCGATATAGCACTGCATCGCGGAACTGTTCGGCGACTCGCCGACTGCTCCTTTATCTCGCCACTCGATTTTCTCTTTCAGAGCTTGGCACCTTGGAACATTAGGCGAGACCATGGCCATTCGGTGACTCGCCTAATGGTTTAGGCGATCCTCAAGCCATCTTTTCTTCGTTCTTTCAGCTGCCTTGATCATTTTTTCCCAATAGTGTCCATGCTTTGTCTCTAAATTCAAATACCTAAAACTCAAGGATTTTCATCACTTATGGAGACAAAATATGCATTCGAGGACACTAAATTTACCAAAATAAATCCTTAAAAGAGTCCAAATTGTGGACTCATCAGTCCCCTAGCCTACATTACAACCCGTTAAAGTCCTATTTGATTCTATTCTAGCATGCTTAATTAGTGGAGATGTACATAATGGGAAAGCATATGGTTCTCTGTGCATACATGTGAATTTTATTTGTGAGTGTGAGAGTTGTTCTTGATATGAAGTCCTTAATTTATATTCAATCTTTTGAATTGAGTGTGTGGACTATTTCGTTTTGTGAGGGCACTTGTTTCATAATAGATAGGTGATTTTATTAGCTTTCTTTGATGAGAGTAGGTGAGCAAGCTTAAATTTGATGAGTTCAAAGTCCTTCCTTGAGGTTAGGAGGTTAGAGGTTTGTTGTTTATTTGGATGTCTTGCATAATGATTGTGAAGTGTACTTGATATTTTGAAATTGGTATATGGCCTAATTGTTTGTATTAACCAAAGTGATGACATTGCTAGTATGAATTTTTTTTAGATGAGCTTTAATGCTTGTTCGAGGACGAGCAAAAGTTTTAAGTGTGGGGTGTTGATGTGAGGCTAAAAATACATATTTTTAATCATTATTTGCCTCACATTTATTATTTATGGTTGCCCTTTTTTAGCATAAATTTTATGGATTGTGCTAAATTGTGTATTTTATTTGTAGGATTAAGTTGGTGGAAAAATGAAGAAATTCGAAGCTAAAACGAATTAAAGATGAAAGATTGAAGAAGGAAATCAAGCACTTAATGGATTAAATTAAATATTATATTAATATTTCAATATACAAAAATTGTAGCGCAAAGTGAAGAAACCATGTTGTTATTTCATTGCCACGTGGCAATCTCTAAAGCCACTGGCCAATTGATGCATGGTATAAAACAAATAATTTGAGGCAGTACTATTCTACGCGGACAGCTCATGCGACGGAAAAAAAGGAATTCAATTTCTTTTGGTTTTGGATTCCTAATTTAATTTGGACTCAATTATAAATAGTCCACAAAAATAATTATTTGAGGAGGGCCAAGAACCAAGAAACAATACACAATAAATTTTTTCTTCTAGCTTAGAAATTTTGGAAGAGCCGCCGTGGAGGCCGGAGAATTGTGGTTTATTCTTTCTTCTCATTTATTATTTATTTGTATTCGTGATTAATAAAACATAGTTTAGCTATTGTTCTTAAACTTTTATGATTAACACAAGCATATTTATTTTAATAAATTTTGATTGTGTTTTTGAGATAATGAGTAGCTAAATTTCATAACTAGGATTGTGGGCACCATGAGCGATTAACAAAGTATGAATAATAACTAAGTAATTATTGAATAGTGTTGATGCATGCATTGGTAATTCTTTTGCTTAGAAATCTTTTTAACTAGTGCACGCGTTAGAACTCGCCTTCTTGCTACTTGCCGGACCAGGAGGTAATTAATAAAAAAAAAAATTATCAACAGAAATTTAGTGTGATACTATCTAATAGTCTAATGTCAATTGGTGCGAGGGTGAAAACTAAGTCATACATTGATGTGATGTCTAATCTGAGGTAAAGGTAAGGGTTAGTAAATATACACACGTAGTTGGACCAAGGTGCGAGGTGAAATTTCCTATTTGGTGGACCAAGCACTTAGGGATACATATCTTACCATTTTGCATGTGATACACTAGGATAGGATTACTATTATTAGGATTACCGCGTTATGAGATTATGGGGAACACATTCCTAGTTATTTCTAACAATCTGAATATAAATAAATACTTAGTTCAAAGCTATTTTTACTGTTTTTATTATTTTTTAATTTAAATCCCCCTATTTTTATAGAACGACTATCGAGTTAAATATTTGTTATTGACAATATTCTTCCATATTCTCTGTGGGATCGACCCCGACTCATAGTTGGGTAAATATACTACATACGACCATTTATATTTCTTTTCAAGAAGTATATTTGGACGTTATCATTCCTAGTTATTTCTAATAATTTGAATACAAAAAAATACTTAGTTCAAAGCTATTTTTATTATTTTTATTTTTTTTTTTCAATTTAAATTCTCCCATTTTTATATAACGACTATCAAGTTAAATATTTAATATTGACAATATTCTTCCATATTCTTTGTGGGGTCGACCCCGACTCATAGTTGGGTAAATATATTGCATACGACCATTTATATTTCTTTTCAAGAAGTATATTTAGACGTTATCAAAATGTCCAAATTTTGGATTGTCACAGCAATTTTGGTCAAAGTTCGGATATATTTCAGACGTAAATAGATTTACTCATAAATAATGCATACATTAATAATACCCACATAATTCTAATCAGCTATCAAACAACCCCTAAATGTATGTAATATTAAATTACAATCATAAAAAAATAGCATTAGATTTTGGAACAAACTTATAAAAGGATAATTCTACTTAAATAAAAATCTATAAATACAAAAACTAAGAAAATATAATATAAAAGATATTTTAAATAAATAAAAAAATAAAAAAGATATGGATAAAAGAAATATTGCACAAAATTAGGGAGGGATGATTATTCGTCAAAGTTTTGGAGAGAGTTTAGTTTGTAAAAAATGAAAGTGAGTGGTATATGTGCAAAATGAGGTAGAGAGAAACTGGTATAAATAGGGAAGAAGAGAAAAAAGGAAAGGATTCTAATCTTAAAACTAATAGAGGGTTAAATTTTGTGAGTTGATGTACTTGTGACGTTGAGTGCTCTTCAGAAGTGAGAAACTGATCCGTGGTTATCTTGTCGGAGATCTGATTTACTTCACTACACTTGTTTTACCACTCATCATAATTCAATTTTATTAAGTATGAATTTCAAGAACTTGGGTTCCGTTTCTTGAATATCTTGTAAATTGCTTATACCATTTGGATCCATATGTTTATGTTTGTATTGGTACGAATTATCTCGGTGATGCACATAGTAATGAGTGTAGAGTAATGTTGTCATGCAGTTTATCTATTATTTTGATAAATAAAAAAAATAGTGACAAGTCATCATAAGTAACGAGTAGTTTCTCTATTACAACCAGATAATATTATAAAGATTATGGGTGCGGCAGGAAATTCTTCTTGAATATGTGGAGACCACTTTACAGTTTTTCAATCTCAACTTTACCAAATCAGAGGATCTCATCTGAATGCTTTGTTCAGCACACTTAATTTGTATCTTTGCAGATCCTAGTTGTGAGATATGCATTGAAAAATATATAATGACTTTTTTTCTTTCTTTTTTAATATATATGACTTGAAATTCTAAAATGGAAATTACCATTTGGTAATTAACTGACTTCTTAATGTTTTATTTCCATAGTAAGATATTTAAAACTTACTCAAGATCAAAATTAGTCTTCACTATATTGGACATGCTCGGAATTAGTGAAGACTTGCTACTTAGCTACTAACCAACCAAACTAATTTACATAGAATAAAAATTTAAAGACTACAGCCTCCTATCTAATCCATGTATCATAGTACCTCTAACCAAAAAAAAATCATGAATGATCATTTCGACTATCTTCAGAGGGAAAGGTTTCCCTCTGATTACAAAAGTTCCTTAAAATCATGGAGCAAGTACATGTATTCATCTTGTATTTCCCCATGAGGGTGGGGAATAAGAGTCTTTCTCCTAGACATTTCTTTGTTAAGCAATAAATAACGCATGATTCATGACTCTTATCTTGAACAGACCCAAAATAATTCTCTTTATCTTTATCGTTCCTATCAACATACACTTGCTCAATGGAACATGTGGTATCGACCACCTTAGGATTATGTTCATTTCATTTTTCAATGCTAACTTTTTCACGAGTACTTACAAGAGAGTCAAAACAACTAGAAGAAGAAGTAGGAATGTTAAAGTTGCAACAACAAATAACCTCACTTAGAATATCTTGTTTTTCCCTCTCTACCTCATGAATATCCCTCTCATATTGGTCTTGCATACGCAATTACATTGTTGAGCTTTGTTTCATGACTCTTATTTTGGACAGACCTAAAATAATTCTCTTTATGATGGTTTTTTAATGTAAACTTTTTCACGAGTACTTATAAGAGAGTCAAAACAACTAGAATAAGAAGTAGGAATGTTAGAGTTAGAATAAGAAATGACCTCACTTAAACTATCTTGTTTTTCTCTCTCTACCTCACGATTATCTCTCTCCTTTTTGCTCTCATGGTCTCTCTTTTCTTTTCTCTCGATCTCACTTTTCTCTCACTTGACATCTCATTCTATTCACACCACACATCCTCTCATTTTTCCTCTCTTGAGTTATGAAAATGCACTCCTTTATTCCTTTCATTATTTTCTCTCTCAAAATTGCCAATTGCTTCTTTCACGTGTTTTGGATCTTTATAAACTTGGGATGGATTTAAAGGTGCAAATATATATATTTTTTTGTTATCTCAAGAAAAACTATATTCTTTATCTTATGTGTTTTAGACAAGTAACAATTCTATTTGAAAAACTTATCTACCCCAGAAAAAAGGTGCTAAGTTGGAAACTTTACAATCAACGAAAAGGTGCTTAAACCCCTGCCCAAAACCCTACACAATTACATATTTCCAATTTAATATACTAACTCTCTTACTTCTCCCCATATATTCTATTTACACCAAAAAAGAACAAGCTAAGACAATTCATCCTAATTTTCTCGATAGAACTGTTAGTGCCTTCAAAATGTCTACCATTCCTTTCCTTCCATACTGTCCACCAAATACAAGTAGGAATGATCTTCCACTAGTCCTCCTCCCAGCCTCTATTCCCAATACTCCATCAATTGCTCAGTAATGCCAAAGTAGAACTAGGTATTACCCAAGTTATTCCCAAAATACAAAAGAACATGTGTCGCAGATTTATAGTTGTCCTACATTGTCGGAATAAGTGTTCATTGTTTTCATCCTCCTGTTAAAGACATCTTAAACAAATCTGAAGACCTTTTCTTTGTAGCTATCTTGAGTTAGGCAAACCTTCTTAAACACAAAGACAAAGAATGATACATTCCTAGGGATATTCATTTTTTAGACTTGTTTCCAAGGTCAATTCTCCTTTACAGGACATCTTTGATTTAACTACCAGTACACTGATTTTACTAAGAAGGCCCCATTACTGTTAAGTTTCCACTTGAACCTGTCAGAAGAATATGTGTATCCACCAAAAGTTCCCAATATCTGAAGCATTGTGACGAAACTCTCTACTTCCCAGTCATTGCGAGCTCTTCTAAGGATTAGATTCCACCTTTTTTGACTCCACATTTGGTTGATCATGTCATGTTCTTATAGACTTATTGAATAAAGAATTGGAAACATAGACTTCAAATTACTTTGTCCAATCTAGTGATCAGTCAAAAAATCAGTTTTCCTTCCATCTCCCACAATAATCTCTACATTTTTTTCAAAATTCTTGCCATTGGTTTCTGATAGTTCTCCACACACTTCTACCGTAGGGACTATTAACTTCATTTGTGGTCCACTAGTTTAGCATCCCATATTTATGGGATATGAAGTTCTTCCAAAGTGCAGTATCCTCATTATTGAACCTCCAATGCCATTTTTGTAGTAGACTTCTATTATGTAGGCTCAAGTTCTTTATGCCCAAACCATCATGTTTCTTGCTCAAGGTTATAGCTTTCCATTTAACTAGATTACTATTTTTCTTCTCTTTGTTCCCTTGCCAAAGAAAATCCCTTCTCAGTCTGTCAATTCTTTTTTTGACTCCTTTGGGTAATGGAAATATAGACATTATGTACGTAGGAAGAGTATCTAAAACTGAATTTATGAGAGTTAGTCTCCCACCCAGGGAAAAATATTGAGACTTCCACCTTGACAATTTTTTATCACACCTTTCTATAACATCATTCCAAATTTCTACACCCCAAATAAGTTGTAGGACAAACTCCCACCTAACAACTAAGGTTACCACCCAAGTCATTGGCCAGAAAAAGAAAGTTGTTTTGCCAGTTAAAATTTAAACCTACCAAAGCTTCAAAAATAGTTAGGATGGCTCTGAGATGTCTGATTTGTACCACATCAGCTTCACAAAATACTAGAGAGTCATCAGCATACAAAAGATGAGATATTTCCATTCCTTCAATGTCAATTGATTGAGATTCAAAGATTTTGATGCAACTATTCAATTGTGAGATCTTAATCATATGATTAACTTCTTTCGTAACTATCAAGAATAGAAAAAGTGACAAAGGATCACCTTGTCTAAGCCCCCTTAGAGATTGTAAAAAAACCTTCAGGCCCACCGTTCATCAATACTGAGAATTCAACGTTAGAAATGCAGAATTTTTTCTAGTTTATCCATTTGTTACCAAAACTTGTGTCTTGAAGGATTTTCAGCATGATGAGTCTGAGATTTTGACTCATTTAGGGCTTTATATATATTTAGTGTCCTCAAAGGCTTAATTTGTGCTATAAACTGATGATAAATCCTTGATTTTCAGGTACATGGATAGAGAAACAAAGCAAGGATATTAACATGCAAAAAGGAACAAAACAAAATGAAGAAATGAAAAAAGGCAAGCATGGTGATCGCCAAGGCTATTTGGCGAATCGTCAAGTGGCTATCTGACCGCCTAAAGTTCTAGTGTGCCAAGCCCTAAAGGAATGAATCAACTCGGTGATCAAAAGGAGCAGTTGGCAGATCGTTGAGTAGTTACGCGAAGCCAAGGTAGATCACCCAAAACTATAGGCCTTGAGGATGCTGAATGCCAAGGCGAAAAGGCGACGGAAGAGGTCAAAGGGCGGCTCCCCGAGTGGTTCTGCGAGCCCGACTTACTTCGCAAAAGGGACTTTCATAGCTTATTTTTGGCGACTATAAATTAGATTTTGAACATTTAGTTTAGAATCTTTTTACATCTTAGAACAATTTTAGGAGTTTTACAAAACTGTTTTCCATAGTTTTCCTTAGCTTTGAAGAATTGAAAATTTCACTTTTGAGAATTTGGAAGTGGATCTTTAAGAATCATCAAATTGGAGCATTGTAAAGAAGAAATTAATTTTACCCAGTTGATGGATAATCGATTCGGTAATGGTTTTTCTATTTTTATGATGTTTAGCTAAAACCCCAATTATTGGGGTATGATGATGTGATTATGGGCTAAAATAGTTTATGTGTATCGCTAATTGCTAGTTTAAATGCTATTTAAAAGTGAGTTTAATCATTAATAGTGATTTAATTTAAGAATTGTAGTTGCAAATGCAGTTCTATACTTGTGTTCTTGGCTTGCTCCAGAGAGAGGTTTTAGAGCCAAGATTATTGATTAATGGTTTGTGGGTTGACCTAGGTTTAGCCCGAGAGAGTGAATCCTAAACTCAATCCCACACATTTAGCGAGAGAGAGTGAATGGATTAAGGTGTGGGTTGTTCTTCATTGTCATGCTTGTTGATGTTCGAAAGAAAACACCTAATTCGGGGTAGTGGTTCGAGAGAAAACTATCTCCCTTATAATCTAGCCTACTCACTGATATTTAGCTATTTACTAGTAGTTGCAATTACCCATATGTCTATATTTGTCTATAATCGATCACATCTCGAGAATATTTCTCCCTATTATTATTTCATAGTTTTTGTGACTGTTTGTAGTTAATAACTAAACCAAAAGCCCCCATCTGACATTTGTGTCATCCCTTTAATTTGTGTACTGTCTTTTCCGATAATGTTAATTCCTATGATTGATTAGACCGCATTCATACTTCTTAATTGAATTCTAAACACGTACCGCTCCTCGTGGGATTCAACCCCAACTCATTTAGTTGGGTTTTATACTGATTTACGATCGTTGACACTTAGAATTGGAAGAAGTGTGCTTGAAACGTTAAAATCAAAATGGCGCCACTGCCATGGAGTGGTGTTGTTTGAAATTCTTTTGGTAAAGTTGAATTGTGTTCATTTTAGCCATAGTTGAATCTACTTACTTTTATTTGTGGTTTTGTGTTGCTTGTTAAAACAGAGGAGGAAATGAGTGTAAATGGTAGTAATGGTAGCTAGGTGGGCCACTAATATGATGTCGAAAACCTCAATGATGCCAATGACCCAAACATCAATAATCCAGCCCAAATGGGGGGTGTTGGGGCCATTCGTTTGCCTTCAGCTGAAGGAAATGTTATGTTTCACATAACAAGCACCATGCATCAGCTCCGTAAAACTGAAGTGTTTGGTCGGAGGTCTGGCTCATGAGGATCCCCGTGAGCATATCAGAAATTTTGTTGATATCTGTGGACCGTTCTCATTTAAGAATATATCACAAGAATCGGTCCAATTGAGGTTGTTCCCATTTTCTCTAATGGGCGAAGCAAGCAAGTGGTTGGCGGAGTTGCCAAGAGATTCCATCACTTCGTGGGAAGAGCTTATTACTGCATTCCAAGTGTGATTTTTCCCTCATTCGAAGATGATGACTCATCGGGATAGAATCCAAAGTTTCAAGCACTTGGAGGGTGAGCCAATTCACAAGACTTGGCTGAGATTCAAGAAGCTATTGTTGCAATTCCTAACTCATGGATTACCTAACAACTTGTTGTTGCAATACTTTTATAGGAGTCTTGACTTGATGAACAAAGAATATGTTGATCAACTTGTTCCCTGAGGTATAATGAAATAGCCCTGTGAAGTAGCTTCCCAACACTTCGACTGCATGACCAAGATTAACAGGGCTTGGTACACTCGTGAGGACCAGGTCTCTCCTCTCAAGAGAGAGATTGTCTTGACCCGAGAGCACCCCCTAGTCATAACACGGCGTACTTAACCCCGAAGGGCTCGCATACAAGCCCTTAGCATTATCATATCATAAGATCGTAGAAAAGTAGGGAGAATTTAAAACTTTCTTTAAAGCATAATACCAAAAACATTTCATAAAAGTGGAAGTATTTCTAACATCTTTGTCTCAAACCATCTATGAATAATATGAATAAAAGTTTTGGGACGCAGCCCACATAAAGTCTAAAACATAAGAAAAGACATAAATGAAACATAAGGGGTTTGTCCTCAAAGCTATGAGAACTCACCAATCTTCAATCATCTTGCACCTAGGAACCTATCCTCCAAGCAACTTAATCTCCCAACACCCTACATTTGATTATAATGTACGTAATATGAGTTAGTACAAAATGTACAAAGTATGAAAGCTAACATACCAACATAAACATCTCAAAGTGGTTAGTCAACATAAGACATGATCATAAGAGATAATAACATAGTCATAAGCGAAATCTCCAACATAAGCAACAGATAAACATAAGTCAACATAAGACATAATAAACGAGCATAGGAGATATATCACAATCACAATAAGCCAATTCTTCATAATAAGCATCATATAAGCATTATTGACTATTAGTCATCTATGCCATAATAGTACCATTCACAAGTAACCTCAAAAGCATACAACTGCAAAGCAAGAATAGCATCCCATAATACTACCCAAGCCATGTATCCCTTCTTGGTCATCCTAATCATGGTATATATACATTGTTTAATTCTCTAGGCCTCTCTACCATAAGGGTACCATACTTCTAGGTAACCTCAAAGCACACCTGTGTAATGCATGAAAAGCATCCCATAACACCCTTCACACTAAGCATGACCTTGAAGCCATCCTAGTCATGTCCACCCTACTTTGGTCTCATTATTAAGTTAACTTCTCATAACTAAGGGAATCTCTCACCTTTAGTCAACTATAGCAAGGAGGGCAACTGTGACACAATCCCATATTAAGTCACTCTACTTAGTAACCCTAAGCCATACTTGTCCAATGCAAACATAGCATCCCATAATACTAGTCATGCTAAGTATTACTTTTAGGTCCTGTTTCTAGTACTTATAAGTTTGGAACCTAGTTCCACTTTTTATCTTTATAACACTATGAGGTACTCTCTTAAGCACTACTTAGTTCATTTATAACTTGAACCCTATGAGATACCACTTTTAGTAGGTCTTAGTTCATTACTAGCATGGATACTATGAGATACTTACTTAAGTATGTCTAACTCCCTTATACTTTGAACTCTATGAGATACTCTCTAAAGTATGTCTAAGTTACTTCACCTCATGGACCCTATGAGATGCTAGCTTAAGCAAGTCTAAGTCCATCTACACTCTTGAACACGATGAGTTACTTAATTAAGTAAGTCTTAGTTCCTTATGCTTTGAACACTATAAGATGCTTCTCAAGCATGTCTTAGTTCATTGGATATGGACATTTCTACTAGGAACCTTGACTCAACAACATGAAGGATCCCATCTCATGAGACCTAACTATAGGAAAACCCACACTCTACTGCGTAAATGTTCCCCTTCGTTCTTGGATAGTCATCACATCAACTAGGTGTGGTTCTCCTTTCTACTTGGAGCCCAGAATCTTTCTTGTGTGACACTCCATCTCATTCTCAATATCCACTTGGAGCCAAGCATACACCCCAAGGTTTACTTGTTAAGCCTTGCTTAACATTCATCTCTCATGGAAGGATGTCCTTGACAATCCATCCATGCTCAAGTGATTCTATCACGTCATACTTTCAAGCATTCATAAAGTAGATTAGGTGAGTATAGGCCTTTCACCATAAACCCACCAATTAGATTATATTCATCACATTAACTCTACTCTCAAGCCCTAGTGATTCAACATTCATGACTACAAGCCTTCATCTCAAAGCTTTACTTCATTCTATCCTTAATCATATCTAGATTACAAAACATTCAAGTAATAGTCTTCTTCTTAAGCAATTCTCATCACATTCCTCATTACTAGGTGATTCTAGCCATAATTCATCTTAAAGGTTCAATTCCAACTTTACAAGACAAGATAAATCATATTCAATTAGTCTAAGTTCAATTCATGATTAAGTGTTTCTAACCTTAAACAATTCCTACTCATGACATTGATACAAGAAGGTCACTCATGAACCTCAAATAGCCCTTTAATGGCATCAACCCACAAATCATCCAACTCATTAAGAAAACTAGGGTTAACCATTGAAACCACATAATTTCATCAAAGTATCACAATTAAATTCCAAATTAGCCATAAACAAGTATTATCCAACACTTTGGAATCATACCCACACATTGGAAATAACCCTAGCTTAGATTGGGGTTCTTCTTCACAAATTAGGGGAAATCTTAGGGGTCTCTATGGGTGGAAGAACCCATACATGAAAATCTAAACATACCTTAATTCAAAGCCCTACTAAGATTGCTTCAGGAAGATTCGACCTAGCCTCCTTCTCTTCTTCTCCTTCTTCTTCTTCTTCTTCTTCTTATGTTTCCTAAAGAGAAGATTATTTGAGAGAGAAGGGATTTGGGGTTTTGATTCTAAATGACTGAAAAGGGTGTTAAAAGACTTATAAAATATATTAATAGTTGTATAAGACCCATATAAAATGACCCCATAATTTATCTACACGTTTGGGAATTTACGACTTTGGCCCTCACTAGTCAGCCTTGGTGCCAGGCACCATTCCCCTCTCTACGGAATGTCAAGGGCACCACGGCACGTTAAGGTTCCCGTGGTTCCTTGACCAGTGTACCACCTCACCTCCAGAAGCTCACAATGCACTAAGGAAAGACCACGGGCCTTCCCACGAGTCGTGGTCTTGACCACGGTTTGTGAAGTGGTCTGTGGTTCCTTAGGCAGTAGCTAGGATTCTTGGACCATGCCTAGATGAGTCTAAGGGAACTTCACGGACCCTTTCATGGTCCGTGGTCATCACCACTAGCCATTAAAGTGTTCGTGGTCCCTGGGCAGTTTGTTGCCAAGGTTGGGCAGCCTTGGCCCTTTGGCTTAGGCTTGCCATTTTTCCTTGGCACATGCCCTTCCAAAACTTAACCAATACTTTAAAAGGTCTTCTAAGCTATGCGTTCTAACACGTACCTAACTTTCAACCACTAACCCCTCATTCTAAACATGAAAACTCTCATCTATGACTCTAATCTTCAATAACACACTCTAGAACCCTATCTCTTGGCTCTAGTTTAGTCTACTAATATCTAGGGCATTACAATATCTCCCCCTTGGGAACATTCGTCCTTGAATGACATTTCTAAAAACTTCTTAAAGAGAATGGCTCTAGACTAGCATCCCATCATGCATGCACTACACCTACATGCTCACAACCAACCAAGGAAACTTTAATTCCAAGCTAATCATACCTAATGCAACTCAAGGAAGTAGGAACTACATCTACCAACTAGAAATTAATGAAAGAGACATACTTACTCATTTCCAAGGAGGAACTAACATCTCCTAGCTATAACATGCTCAACATAAAACTCATGGAGCCTAAAATGCACATCGATTCAAAGATGTTACAACAAGAGGCAACACAATGCAATTAGATAAATTCTCACAAGGCACACCTTCATAAACATGCATACAAAGAAATAATGGCAACACATAATCATGTAAATACATTATGGAATAGGCACATTATCTCCCCTTTGGGAGTAATCCCACACATTGCTTTTCTAAACATCAATCATAGCAAGGACAACAATAAGTTCAACTTAACAATCACAAAAGACAAGAAATCTGGAAATTTTCTAAAACATGAAAGAAGCACATACCGCAAGGGACATAAGGAGATAACTCTTAATCTTCTCTAGATTGGAGAGCATAAAACTTATTCTTCTTTTGAGTACCCTCATCCGGATCACTAGAGGTAGCTTTCTTATCCTCTCTTCCCTTAGCCTTAAGAACAGGGCAATCCCTCACTTTGTGCCCAACCGTTCCACACCTGTAGCAACCATCCATGCCGGCTAGGCACTTACCATAATGACTCCTCCCACACTTGGATAAAGTAGGATTAGAAGAATCTTGGTCAGAGTACCTTGGTTTAGTCCTAGGCCTATCTTGTCCATCAAACTTAGCATTAGTAAAGTTCGCATCATTGGTCCTATCTTACCTCCCTATTCACTTTCTTGAGCTTTTGCTCCTCAATTTGTTCGGCATGAACCATAAGACTTGAAATGTTCATACTAAGATAAGCATTGCCGAACGACACTCATTCTCTACTAATTCGGACACTCCCATCACAAACTTATTCATTCTAGCCCTTCAGTCTGCCACTAGAGTTTGGGCATACTTAGATAGTTGGGTGAACCTAAGAGCATACTCGTTTAAACTCATACCTCTTTGACGGAGGTTGATGAATTCTTGCATCTTCCGTTCCCTCAATTCTAGGGGAAAGAACCTATCTAGAAATGCTTCTTTGAACACTTCCCACACTATTGGGCCCGCTTCTAATGGCCTACTATCTTTTTATTGCTCATACCAAATTTGAGCTATATCCCTCAATTGATAGGCGGCTAACTCTGCCTTTTCTACCGTAGCAAACCCATGATGGCAAGCACCTTATACACCTCATCTATGAAACCTTGAGGGTCTTCCACCACCTTGGAGCCATAAAACTATGGAGGGTTCATTCTCAAAAACTCTCTCACCATCGAAGCAACTATATTCCTATTATTAGCCAGGGATATCACTTCCCTATTGACTTTGGCCGTAACGGCTTGAGTCAATAATTGGAGAGTCGCCCTTATCTCCATGTTAGTCATAGCTCCTTCATCAATAGGGACTTGAGGAGGAGCTTGTGCAGGGACTTGATTTGGAACTTGAAGAGGAACCTCTTGCCCCTCATCATCTTCCTCAACCCTCCTAGCATTAGCCCTAGTATTAGCCAAACCCTGAAACAACGAAAGGCACGGATTAGAAGAAGGGCCTACTAAAGCCAAACTCTATGGCACGACTAAAAGTATAAAGAAGTGAGACTTTTCCTAAGCATCCCATAGCCTCTTATTCATAGATGTGTCGCGACTAACACCGATGAATAAGACTATACTAGACGTGGTTTGAGACATCCAAAAACTTATCCCAAAACCTTATGCTCTAATACCAAGTTTATCACGACCCGAGAGCACCCCTTGGTCGTAGCATGACATACTTGACCACGAAGGGGTCGCATACAAGCCCTTAGCATTATCATATCATAAGATCGTAGAAAAGTAGGGAGAATTTAAAACTTTATTTAAAGAATAATACCAAAAACATTTCATAAAAGTGGAAGTATTTCTAA
Source organism: Solanum stenotomum (assembly GCF_019186545.1). Lineage (NCBI taxonomy): Eukaryota > Viridiplantae > Streptophyta > Magnoliopsida > Solanales > Solanaceae > Solanum > Solanum stenotomum. The sequence goes on from NC_064283.1 coordinate 38,470,237, forward strand.
CATCTTTGTCTAAACCATTTATGAATAACATGAATAAAATCTTGGGACGCAGCACACATAAAGTCTAAAACATAAGAAAAGACATAAATGAAACATAAGGGGTTTGTCCTCGAAGCTATGAGGACTCACCAATCTTCAATCTTCTTACACCTAGGAACCTAGCCTCCAAGCAACTCAATCTCCCAACACCCTACATTTGATTATAATGTAGGCAATATGAGTTGATACAAAATGTTCCAAGTATGAAAGCTAACATACCAACATAAACATCTCAAAGTGGTTAGTCAACATAAGACATGCTCATAAGAGATAATAACATAGTCAAAATTGTAATCTTCAACATAAGCAACGGATAAACATAAGTCGACATAAGACATAATAAACAAGCATAGGAAATATATCACAATAAGACAATTCTTCAGCATAAGCATCATATAAGCATTATTGACTATTAGTCATCTATGCCATAATAGTACCATTCCCAAGTAACCTCAAAAGCATAAAAGTGCAAAGCATGAATAGCATCCCATAATACTACCCAAGCTATATATCCCTTCTTGGTCATCCAAATCATGGTATATATACATGGTCTAATTCTCTAGGCCTCTCTACCATAAGGGTACCATACTTCTAGGTAACCTCAAAGTAGACCTGTGCAATGCATGAAAAGCATCCCATAATACCCTTCACACTAAGCATGACCTTGAATCCATCCTAGCCATATTCACCCTACTTTAGTCACATTATTAACTTAACTTCTCATAACTAAGGGAATATCTCACCTTTAGTCAACTATAGCAAGGAAGGAAATTATGGAATAATCCCATCTTAACTCACTCTACTTAGTAACCCTAAGCCATACTTGTGCAATGCAATCATAGCATCCCACAATACTACTCATGCTAAGTATTACTTTTAGGTCCTGTTTCTAGTACTTATAAGTTTGGAACCTAATTCCACTTTTTATCTTTATAACACAATGAGGTACTCTCTTAAGCACATCTTAGTTCATTTATAACTTGAACCCTATGAGACACCACTTTTAGTATGTCTTAGTACATTACTAGCATAGATACTATGAGATACTTATTTAAGTATGTCTAACTCCCTTATACTTTGAATTCTATGAGATACTCTCTAAAGTATGTCTAAGTTACTTCACTTCATACACCCTATGAGATGCTAGCTTAAGCAAGTCTAAGTCCATCTACACTCTAGAACACTATGGGTGTCTTCTTTAAGTAAGTCTTAGTTCTTTATGCTTTGAACAATATGAGATACTTCTCAAACAGGTCTTAGTTCATTGGATATGGAGATTTCTACTAGGAACCTTGACTCAACTACATGAAGGATCCCATCTCATGAGACCTAACTATAGGAAAACCCACACTATACTACGTAAGTGTTCCCCCTCGTTCTTGGATAATCCTCACATCAACTAGGTGTGGTTCTCCTTTCTACTTGGAGCGCAGAACCTTTCTTGTGTGACACTATATCTCATTCTCAATATCCACTTGGAGCCAAGCATACACCCCAAGGTTTACTTGTTCAGCCCTGCTTAACATTCATCTCTCATGGAAGGATGTCCTTGACAATCCATCCATGCTCAAGTGATTCTATCACGTCATACTTTCAAGCATTCATAAAGTAGATTAGGTTAGTATAGGCCTTTCACCATAAACCCACCCATTAGATTATATTCATCACATTGTCTCTACTATCAAGCCCTAGTGATTCAACATTCATGAATACAAGTCTTCATCTCAAAGCTTTACTTCATTCTATCCTTAATCATATCTAGATTACAAGACTTTCAAGTAATAGGCTTCTTCTTAAGCAATTCTCATCACATTCCTTATTACTATAGATGATTCTAGCCATAATTCATCTTAAAGGTTCAATTCCAACTTTACAAGACAAGATAAATCATATTCAATTTTGTGGATGGTGTGCCACATGGGTACTTTCCAGCTTCATGCTTATGTGTTTCTAACCTTAAACAATTCCTACTCATAATATTGATACAAGAAGGTCACTCATGAACCTTCAAATTGCCCTTTAATGGTATCAACCCACAAATCATCCAAATCATTAAGAAAACTAGGGTTAACCATTGAAACCACATAATTTCATCAAAGTATCACAATTAAATTCCAAATTATCCATAAAAAGTATTATCCATAACTTTGGAATCATACCCAAACATTGGAAATAACCCTAGCTTAGATTAGGGTTCTTCTTCACAAATTAAGGGAATTCTTAGGGGTCTCTATGGGTGGAACAACCCATGGATGAAAAGCTAAACATACCTTAATTCAAAGCCCTACTAAGCTTACTTTAGGAAGATTCGACCTAGCCTCCTTCTCTTCTTCTCCTTCTTCTTCTTCTTCTTCTTAGGTTTTCTAGAGAGAAGATTATTTGAGAGTGAAGGGATTTGGGGTTTTGATTCTAAATGACTTAAAAGGGTGTTAAAAGACTTATAAATATATTAATATTCGTACAAGACCCATATAAAACGACCCTATAATTTGTCTACACGTTTGGGAATGTACGACTTTAACCGTCACAAGGCAGCCTTGGTGCCAGGCACTATGCCCCTCTCTACGGACCGTCAAGGGCACCACTGCACGTTAAGGTTCCCATGGTCCCTTGACCAGTGTACCACCTCACCTTCCGAAGCTCACAATGCACTAAGGAAAGACCACGGGCCTTCCCACGAGTGGTGGTCTTGACCACGGTTTGTGAAGTGGTCTGTGGTTCCTTAGGCATTAGCAAGGATTCTTGGACCATGCCTAGATGAGTCTAAGGGAACTTCACATACCCTTTCACGGTCCGTGGTCATCACCACTAGCCACTGAAGTGATCGTGGTCCATGGGCAGTTTGTTGCCAATGTTCGGCAGCCTTGGCCCTTTGGCTTAGGCTTGCCCTTTTTCCTCGGCACATGCCCTTCCAAAACTTAACCAATACTCTGAAAGGTCTTCTAAGCTACAAGGACTAACACGTACCCTAACGTTCAACTAGTAACCCCTCATTCTAAACATGGAAAGTCTCATGTACGACTCAAATCTTCATGCATGCACTACACCTACATGCTCACAACCAACCAAGGAAACTTCAATTCCAAGCTAACCATATCTAATGCAACTCAAGGAAGTAGGAACTACATCTACCAACTCAAAATTCATGAAAGACACATACTTACTCGTTTCCAAGGAGGAACTAACATCTCTTAGCTACAACATGCTCAACATAAAACTCATGGAGCCTAAAATGCACATCAATTCAAAGATGTTACAACAGGAGGCAACACAATGCATTTAGATCAATTCTCACAAGGCACACCTTCATAAATATACATACAACGAAATCAAGGCAACAAATAATCATGTAAATACATTATGGAATAGGCACACTATCTCCCCCTTGGGAGTAAGACCACACATTGCTTTTCTAAACATCAATCATAGCAAGGACAACAACAAGTCCAACATAACAATCAGAAAAGAAAAGAAATCTAGAAATTTTCTAAAACATGAATGAAGCACATACCAGAAGGGACATAAGGAGAAAACTCTTTATCTTCTCTAGATTGGAGAGCATAAAACTTATTCTTATTTTTAGTACCCTTATCCGGATCACTAGAGGAAGCTTTCTTATCCTCCCTTCTCTTAGCCTTAAGAACCGGGCAATCCCTCACTTTGTGCCTAACCTTTCCACACCCATAGCAACCATCCATGACGGTTAGGCACTTATCATAATGACTCCTCCCACACTTGGAGAAAGTAGGCTTTGAAGAATCTTGGCCGAAGTACCTTGGTTTAGTCCTAGGCCTATCTTATCCATATGACTTAGCAATAGTAAAGTTCGCATCATTGATCCTATCCCACTTTACCTCCTTATAAACTTTCTAGAGCTTTTGCTCCTCAATTTATTCGGCATGAACCATAAGACTTGAAATGTTCATACTAAGGATAAGCATTGCCAAACGACACTCATTATCTACTAATTCGGACACTCCCATCACAAACTTATTCTTTCTAGCCCTTGAGTCAGCCACTAGAGTTTGGGCATACTTAGATAGTTGGGTGAACCTAAGAGCATACTCATTTACACTCATACCTCCTTGACGGAGGTTTATGAATTCTTGCATCTTCTGTTCCCTCAATTTTAGGGGAAAGAACTTATCTAGAAATGCTTCTTTGAACCCTTTCCAAACTATTGGGCCTGCTCCTAATGGCCTATTATCTTTCTATTATTCAGACCAAATTTGAGTTATATCCCTCAATCGATAGGCGGCTAACTCTGCCTTCTCAACCGTAGTCAAACCCATGATGGCAAGCACCTTATACACCTCATCTATGAAACCTTGAGAGTCTTCTTCCACCTTGGAGCCATAAAACTCCGGAGGGTTCATCCTTAAAAACTCTCACCTTCGAAGCAACTATATTCCTATTATTAGCCAGGGACACTACTTCCCTATTGACTTTGGTCGTGACGGCTTGAGTCAATATTTGGAGAGCCGCCCTTATCTCCATGTTAGTCATGGCTCCTTCATCAATAAAGACTTGAGGACGAGCTTGTGCAGGGACTTGATTTGGAACTTGAAGAGGAACCTCTTGCCCCTCATCATCTTCCTCAACCCTCTTAGAATTAGCCCTAGTATTAGCAATACCATGAAACAACCAAAGGCACGGATTTGAAGAAAGGCCTACTAAATCTCCCAACACCCTACATTTTATTATAATGTAGGCAATATGAGTTGATCCAGAATATACCAAGTATGAATGCTAACATACCAACATAAACATCTCAAAGTGGTTAGTCAACATAAGACATGATCATAAGAGATAATAACATAGTCATAAGCGTAATCTCAAACATAAGCAACGGATAAACATAAGTCGACATAAGACATTATAAACGAGCATAGGAGATATATCACAATCACAATAAGCCAATTCTTCATCATAAGCATCATATAAGTATTATTGACTATTAGGCATCTATGCCATAATAGTACCATTCACAAGTTACCTCAAAAGCATACAAGTGCAAAGCAAGAATAGCATTCCATGATACTACCCAAGCCATGTATCCCTTCTTGGTCATCCTAATCATGGTATATATACATGGTCTAATTCTCAAGGCCTCTCTACCATAAGAGTACCATACTTCTAGGTAACCTTAAAGCACACTTGTGCAATGCATCAAAAGCATCCCAAAATACCCTTCACACTAAGCATGACCTTGAAGTCATCCTAGTCATATTCACCCTACTTTGGTCTCATTATTAACTTAACTTCTCATAACTAAAGGAATCTCTCACCTTTAGTCAACTATAGCAAGGAAGGCAACTGTGGCACAATCCCATCTTAACTTACTCTACTTAGTAACCTTAAGCCATACTTGTGCAATGCAATCATAGCATCCCTTATTACTACTCATGCTAAGTATTACTTTTAGGTCCTCTTTCTAGTACTTATAAGTTTGGAACCTAGTTCCACTTTTTATCTTTATAACACTATGAGGTACTCTCTTCAGCACATCTTAGTTCATTTATAACTTGAACCCTATGAGATACCACTTTTAGTATGTCTAAGTGCATTACCAGCATGGATACTTTGAGATACTTAGTAAGTATGTCTAACTCCCTTATACTTTGAACACTATGAGATACTCTCACAAGTATGTCTAAGTTCCTTCACTTCATGGACCCTATGAGATGCTAGCTTAAGCAAGTCTAAGTCCATCTACACTCTAGAACACTATGAGTTACTTCATTAAGTAAGTCTTAGTTCCTTATGCTTTGAACACTATGAGATGCTTCTCAAGCATGTCTTAGTTCATTGTATATGGAGATTTCTACTAGGAACCTAGACTCAACTACATGAAGGGTCCCATCTCATGAGACCTAACTATGGGAAAACCCACACTCTACTGCGTAAGAGTTCCCCCTTGTTCTTGGATAGTCCTCACATCAACTAGGTATGCTTCTCCTTTCTACTTGGAGCGCAGAACCTTTCTTGTGTGACACTCCATCTCATTGTCAATATCCACTTGGAACCAAGCATACACCCCAAGGTTTACTTGTTAAGCCTTGCTTAACATTCATCTCTCATGGAAGGATGTCCTTGACAATCCATCCATGCTCAAGTGATTCTATCACTACATAATTTCAAGCATTCATAAAGTAGATTAGGTGAGTATAGGCCTTTCACCATAAACCCATCCATTAGATTCTATTCATCACATTGACTCTACTTTCAAGCCCTAGTGATTCAACATTCAGGACTACAAGCCTTCATCTCAAAACTTTACTTCATTCTATCCTTAATCATATCTAGATTACAAGACATTCAAGTAATAGGCTTCTTCTTAAGCAATTCTCATCACATTCCTCATTACTAGGTGATTCTAGCCACAATTCATCAAGTGTAGGATTCAATTTCTCTTGTTGAACCAACGACGACCCAATAACCACTAGCTATCGATTCAGTAGTTTTGGTCTTAAGACCTCTCGATCGAGCAAGCCAAAGACACGAAGATGAAATCATATTTGCAACTACAATTCCATTAAGTTCATACACAACTACTGAACGAAATCACATTTAAACAACAAATTAACTATTAATTTGCAAGACCCAACAGTAAATTCAACCCATATTCACATAATCACACCCCAAGAATTGAGGTTTTAGCTAGCCATCAAAAAGAGATAGAAATTGATACCGATAGGTGTTCCATCAAATGGGTACGATAAATAATGTCTTTAAACACGCAAGGATGAAGATTCTTCAAGACCCACTTCCAATTTCTTGGAATTGAACAGCTTAAAAATCTTCAAAGCTCAAGAGCAATGTCTCACAAAAATTCTAAAAACTCAAAACTGAAAAAAATTAAAATCAGTAATAATTCGCTACAACTTTATTACTAAGCTACAGATTTAAATAGGTATTTACAGTTTTCAAAATTTTGGGTTGCGAAGAACCACTCAGTGCAGTTAGTTGAGTCCCCGATGCACTCGGCTATCCGCCCTTTGGTCTGGTTCATCACCTTTCAGCTTTTGCCTTCAGCATCTTCACGTTTTGAATCATTGGGCGATATGGTGTTGCTTCGCGAAACTGTTCGGCGATGCGCTGACTGCTCCCTTTCATCGCCAACTTGATAGTTTCCTTCAGGGCTAAGCACACTAGAACTTTGGGTGAGGTTAAGGCCACTCCGTGACTCACTTAATGCATTAGGCGATCCTCATGCCTTCTTTTCTTCGTTCCTTCAGCTGCCTTGTTCCTTTTTGCTCCATAGTGTCCATGCTTTGTCTCTAAATCCAAATACCTGAAACTCAAGGATTTACATCAGTTTTTGAGACAAAATATGCATTTGAGGACACTAAATTCATTAAAATATAGCCCTAAATGAGTCCAAATTGTGGACTCATCAACACCCCCAACTTAAACTTTTGCTTATCCTCAAGTAAAACTCAAGTTCAGCAATTCAAAAAGGATGTCTCAAATAGAGCTACACAAGACTCAATCATGAATGTACACATAAGACTCAACTTACTCATGCAAGGATCAATTGTGTACTCAAAGACTCAAGTTGTGATACACAATTATCAAAGATTCTCATGCTCACAATACTTGTTTCAAAAGAAAGTTCAAGCTCAACTAAAGTGTTCAAATGCCCTCAAATAAAGAATGATTCCATTATCACACACAATGGTTTAATCATTTAAAGCTCCGGAATCAAATGCAACGCTCACACTCACAAAGAAGAACACAATACATGCTTTCCCCCATAGGTTTGCCCGTATTTTCCAATTGACAATTGCTTCAGATCACTCAAGACCAAAAAGGTCTTTTCAAGGCTTGTAATGGGGTTGAGTGCAAAAGTATTGTCATTTAGGCTCGATGACTTTTATCCTCATGAAATGTGGTGCTCACAACACTTCCTTTCCTATTATTTCATCATTTTCTTTAGAGCTCATAAGTCGTCCCATTATTCACTCTCCATGGATTGTTCGAAACCCCATTCCATTTTGCATTTTCATAACTTTATTCCACGACTTTTTCTTTTACAATCTTTTCTTCTCTTTTTCTCCTCTTTTTTGTATGGAGGGATCCCATTTTTCCCAACACCATGGGTTAAAGGAGACTTTTCTAGCACTTCTTGACTTGCCTTCTTTTTTCACCACACCACCAACTTAGGATTTTGGTCTGAGTTGGCTATTAAATAAACCACAAATCAAGAGGATTATAGGTAGTGGATCAAGAGAGATCATATTTTTCATCAAGTTTCTTCCCAAGAAAGGTAAGGCTCAAGGGGTGTTCAAAAGAGGTTCACACACACTCACAAGGTAGGTCACAAAGAAGTATATGTCAAATTGGCTCACACTCTTCGAAGTTGCCTAAGATTATATCAACAGATAGCCTTACTTAGTCGACCGAACTAACGGGCAAATTCTAGGTGTCATCATGCACGGTTCACGGTAAGCTCATCACACAAGGCATTGACACCAAAGTTAAATAAGACTCCACACGTTTGCTAGCTAGTGTGCAATGTTCATCACAAAAGACTCGATTCGATAATTGGCTAGTCACAACGAGATGAAAAGAGTTCACATATTGTCTATGCAACTTCAATTGGCCTCGTTGTAGCCGCGCATTCATTTATGTTCGATTATGAGCACTATTTAAGTCATCGGTATTGATCAAAACTGATACTCAAATTTGCAAGAGAATAGCCACATTCAACACATACAAGAGGTGGCAAAAAAATTTTGGAAGGGCCAAAAATCATTAGCAATTAAAGCATAAGGAGCCACAAGCTCAAACATCCGCAAAAAGCAGTATAAGACACAATTTTAAGAATAACAACCCAAATACATAATCAAAACGTGAGTCACGAATAGCACACCAAGGTGGACCTCACCCCACCACAAATAAAAACATTTGTTCTCAAATGCAAATAAAAACATCCATCATTCGAAATAAAGTAAGGCAGAGATGGACGTAAAGAGAGGGTTATGTCTACACAGTCACTCCATTCGTTTGGGCCTCAGTTCCCGATGTATCACTCTGAGTTTGAGCATTAGTGCTCAAGATCACCTCAGAAGGAATGGCAATGCCAGATCCACTAGGGGTTGTCAAGTGCAAGTTCTCCAGAAAGACATGCACAACTGCACAGAATCCCCGGGTCCATGAAGGAACATTAGGATCTCTGATAGTGGTCTTCCGGTAATCAGTGGACCTTTTGGCCTTGCCTTTCTCACTTGTTGTGGGTAGTTTCATAGCTTTGCCTTTGGACTTAGCTGCATCCTCATTTATTGTAATCCCCTTAGCTTTCTCTTGGACTGGTATTATTCTTTCAGCTACTTTTGATCTAGTCATGTCTACAAAACCTCGAGGAGAAGTTAGGAAATATCTGAACAAACACACAGAGAATTAGGTGCAGACAGACTCACCGAAACAGTTGGAGGGTCGTCGAATTTCTTCGGCGAACTGGGCTAGCCCACCAAAAGCTATACAGTAAAAAGGATTCAGGGGTGCAGACAAAAGGCGATCAAGAAGACTTTCGGCAAGTCACGGAGTGCTTTCGGCAACCTCAAGCTTTTCACCGAAAGTTACAGAATCAATCATCAAATAAAGCATGAAATTAAAAGCGAGATGAGGACATTAGGTGAACTGCCGAGTGGTTCGGCGAGCTCGACCCAGCTCGCCAAATGACCCAACGTGCCTATTTTTAACCCAACTTCTCGAAATCAACCCTGCAACCCCTGAAATCAACATCAAAGCATGCACTAGTTAAATTAAGCTCAGACCCATAACACCTAAGCATAATACCCATGAAAATTACTTCATTTAAGCACAAGCCTATGGGATTTCGACAATCAAAATATTACGGGCAACATTATCAAATTAAATCAAACATTCAAACATACGAATTCTATCAGAGAGATCCAGCACACAACTACACGATAATATCATTGCAAATGAGTACAATTTTGATAAAATAATCTCGGGGTTCAGAAAACCAACCTTTGATACCGATTAATGAATATTGAAATGCTAGGCAGCAAAGTGATCCATAATCTGAGCACCAATCAACGACTAAATTATGCTAAAAATGCAAGAAATATAGAAACTAAAGTGCGGGTGTGAGTTTGGGAAAATAAAAATTGAGGAAAAGTGAATGAATTTGAAACTTTTAAACCTTTGGCCTGAAAAATCATTCAGTTCACGTCTATTCGGCGACATTAGTCGTGCTTTGATGATTCCACAAATTGCACTCATTTAGGGCTATATTTTAATAGAATTACTATCCTCAAATGCATATTTTGTCTCAATAACTGATGTAAACCCTTAAGTTTCAGGTATTTGGAGTTTGAGGCAAAGCATGGCCACTACTTGGCAAAAAGGAACAAGGCGGCTGAAAAGAACGAAGAAATGAAGGCCTGAAGATCGCCGAGCCCTGTTGATGAGTCACCGATAGGCCTGGATATCGGCTTTTATTCCAATGTGCTGAGCCCTAAAGGAGAAGGTCAATTTCGCGATGAAAAAGAGAAGTCGGCGCGTCACCAAGCAGTTCCACAAAGTAGTAATTCTATCACCCAATGTCTCAAAACGTGAGAATGTTGAAGGCAAAAGCAGGAAGGCGATGAAATCGACAAAAAGGCAGATCATTGAGCATATTGGTGATCCCGACTAACTGCGTTGAATAGTCCTCCGCAGCACAAATTTTCAAACACTATAAATACTTGTTTTAAATTTCTAGATTAGTATCACTTCTATTATTCAAATTTTTTACAGTTTTTAGAGAGTTTAAATTTTATTATCACTTTTATTTCGCCCTTTACCTACACCCCTTAGCATTTGTGCACTCGAACTTTCAGCGAGCTTGTCCTTGTTCGCGAAGGCTAACGGCGACACGCCAAGGGGTTTTCCCATCACCTATTTACTGCAATTTTAGAGCTAATCCTTTAGGCGAGCTCGATCTAGCTCGCCCAAGAAATTTGGCGGGTCGCCGTCTTGTTTGGCGAGTCTGTCTGAAATTGTTCTGATGAGCTTTTGTTTAAGTTTCTCAAAATTCTCTTCGAGATTTTATAGACATGACTAATTTAAAAGTTGATGAAAGAATAACTCCAGCTCAAGAGAAGTCCAAAGGGAATGCGATAAAGGAGGATACAATTACGTCGAAAGGAAAAGTTTCGAAACTACCCACAACCAATGGGAAAGGCAAGGGCAAGAGGCCCACTTCTGCCAGGAAAACCATTACCCTGGACCCTGATATTCCATCATGGGCCAGGGGATTCTACAGAGCAGTGCATGTCTTTTTGGCAGACTAACAGTCAACAGAACTTGGTGAAGCTGGCACTGTTGTTCCTCATAAGATGACCTCGAGCACTAATGCCCAGGGTCAGGGTGAGGCATCGGGCACTGATGCCCAGATAGATGGAGCGATTGTTTAGACAGGATTCCCTCTTTACCTCCCTCTCTGTCTTTATTTCTTCTCACTTTTAGATATAGTTATTTGCATTTGAGGACAAATATTTTTAAATTGTGGTGGGGTGTGGCCCACCTTTGTGTGCTGATTATGTTCATGTTTTGTTTATATAGTTGGGTCGTTGTGCTTAAAATTGTGTTTTATACTGTTTTCTTGTGGATGTTTGAGCTTGTGGCTACTTTTGTTTTAAATTGTAAATGATTTTGACCCCTCAAAATTTTTTGCCCACTCTTGTATGTACTTGACTGTGGCTGTTCTTCAGCAAATTTGAGTCTTGATTTCGATCAATATCGATGACTCAAATAGTGCTCATAATCGAACATAAATGAATGCGCGACTACGACGAGGCCAATGAAGTTGCATAGACAATATATGAACTATTTTCATCTCGTTGTGACTAGTCAATTATCGAATCGAGTCTATTGTGATAAACATTGCACACTAGCTAGCAAAAGTGTGGAGTCTTATTTAACTTTGGTGTCAATGCCTTGTGTGATGAGCTTACCGTGAACCGTGCATGATGACACCTAGAATTTGCCCCGTTAGTTCGGTCGACTAAGTAAGGCTATCTCTTGATAAAATCTTAGGCAACTTCGAAGAGTGTGAGCCAATTTGACATATACCTCTTTGTGACCTACCTTGTGAGTGTGTGTGAACCTCTTTTGAACACCCCTTGAGCCTTACCTTTCTTTGGAAGAAACTTGATGAAAATATGACCTTTCTTTATCCGCTACCTATAATTCTCGTGGTTGATCAAATAGCCAACTTAGACCAAAAGCTTAAGTAGGGGGTGTGGTGAAAAGAGAAGGCAAGTCAAGAAGTACAAGAAAAGTCCCTTTTAACCCATGGTGTAAAAAATATGCAACCCCTCCATACGAAAAAAAAAAAAAGAAAAAGAATGAAAAAGTTGTGGAATAAAGTACAAAAGAAATGGGGGTTCCGAATAATCCAAGGAAGTGAATAATGGGATGACTTATGAGCACTAAAGAAAATGATGAAAGAAGAGGAAAGGGAGTGCTTAAAGCACCACATTTCATGAGGATGAAAGTCACTGAGCTTAAATGACCATACCTTTGCACTCAGCCCCATTACAAGCCTTGAAAAGACCTTTTTTATCTTAAGTGAGCTGAAACAATTGTTGATTGGAAAATACGGGGAAACCTATGGGTGAGAGCATTCATTGTGTTCTTCTTTGTGAGAGTGAGTGTTGCATTTGATTCCAAAACTTTAATTGATTAAACCATTGTGTGTGAATATAGAATCATTCTTTGTGTGAGGGCATTCAAATACCTTTGTTGAGCTCGAACTTGCATTTGAAGCAAGTATAGTGAGATTGAGAATCATTGATAATGGTGTGTGACAACTTGAGTCTTTGAGTATACAATTGATCCTTGCATGAGTAAGTTGAGTCTTGTTATGTACATTCATGATTGAGTCTTATGTAGCACTATTTGAGACATCTTTTTTGAACTGCTGAACTTGAGTTTTACTTGAGGACAAGCAAAAGTTTAAGTTGGGGGCATTGATGATTCCATAAATTGGACTCATTTAGGGCTATATTTTAAAAGAATTAGTGTCCTCAAATGCACATTTTGTCTCAATAATTGATGTAAACCCTTAAGTTTCAGGTATTTGGGGTTTGAGGCACAGCATGGACACTACTTGGCAAAAAGGAACAAGGCGGCTGAAAAGAACGAAGAAATGAAGGCCTGAAGATCGCCGAGCCCTGTTGGCAAGTCGCCGATCTGCCTGGTGATCGCCTTTTGTTCCAATGTGTTGTGCCCTAAAGGAGAAGGTCAATTCATGAAAAGGAGTAGTCGGCGCGTCGTCGAGCAGTTCCACGAAGTAGTACTTCTATCGCCCAATGCCTCAAAATGCGAGAATACTGAAGGCAAAATCAGAAAGGCGAGAAATCAACCAAAAGGCGGATCGCCGACTAACTGCGCCCAATGGTCCTCCGCAGCACAAATTTTCAAACACTATAAATACTTGTTTTAAATTTCTAGCTTAGTATCACTTGGATTATTCGAACTTTTTCTAGATTTTAGAGAGTTTAAATTTTAGAGGGTTTTGGAGACTTTGTTCTAAGACCTTGAAGATTCAAAGGGTTTCAACTCTGAGAAATTGGACGTGGGTCTCGAAGATTCTTCACTCTTGACGTGTTTTAAGACTTAATTTTTCATACCCAGTTGATGGAAACTGATATTGGTATAATTTTTATCTCTTTTATATGTCTAGCTAAAACCCCAATTCTTGGGGTGTGATTTTGTGAATATGGGTTTAATTATATGTTGGGTCTTGCTTGTTAATGGTTTATTTGTTGTTTAAATGTGATTTCGTTTAGTAGTTATGTATGAACTTAATGGGATTGTAGTTGCAAATACAATTTCATCTTAGTGTTTTTGGCTTGCTTGCTCGAGAGAGAGGTCGTAAACTAAGACTACTAAATTGATAGCCGGTGGTATTAGGTCGACATGGGTTCAGCTCGAGAGAGTGAACCCTAGTCCTTCTCCCATACATTCAGCTCAAGAGAGTGAATGGGCTAAGGTAAAGGTTGTGCTTAATGCGGCAACTCAGTGTTCGAGAGAAACCGAGTTGATTCGGGGTAAGTTGCTCGAGAGAGAATTTACCTCCACTATAGTCTAGCCTAGTCACAAATGTTCAAGAATTTACTATTAAAAGCATGTACTCGATAGTCTAGTTTATCCCGTATTCCTATCACATTCCAAGAATCCCGTCTCCATATCTAGTTTACTTATATTTTTACTTTTTTTAGTTGTGAATTAACGCAAAGCCCCATTGATAATTGACGCTTGCGTCCCCCCTTAGATTAAGTATGTTTATATTCGATAATGTTTATAGCTATGACTAATTAGAACTTGATTTTATTTTTCTATTAATTCTCAAAATTTTATTTTTCTACTAATTCTCAAAACCACTCTCTGTGGGAACGATCCCAACCTTTGGTTGGATTATATCACTACACGCGATCGTTTGGCACTTGAACCGAAATAGTGTCAGTTGATTACATCAAACATCATGCTTCACCAAGCTACTCGGTGAAATGCTAAGTAGTCATTCACCTCGCCGAATTTTACAGGACCTCTAGTTATTGTGGGGGTCAAAACGGCGGTCTCCGTCGGGATTGCCGACATGGTCGGCTATTCGCCAATAATTTTCTGGGCTCGCCAAGTTTACATGCTCCAAAGTAAAATTGTCTTGAGTCTGTCGGCGGTCGAGGTCGCTGACCTCTTCGGCAATTCGCTGAATGGACCTGATACTCGTCAATCTGCACTTTTCAAACACTTTCCACACTTCCACCTACATAATCAACACACCATTATTTTATCAAAACAAAATAAAGCAATAAGGGGTCTTGGGTTGCCTCCCAAGCAACGCCTTAGTTAACGTCGCGGCACGACGCAAGTCCACCTTCAAAACTCATTCTTGGGGTTAACCATAGTATCTATAGGCAAATCCCCCTGCTGTCTCAGGTTGAGATGAGATGTTATATGACCCATTTGGGTCTCCAACTGCTTGATAGATACTGAATGGGAGGTGACGGTCTGGCTAAGAGTAGACACATCTTCTTTCATTTCCTTTAAAATCTTGCTTCACCCTTCAACTTTGTTGAGGATACAAGAGAGCATATCCTCAGACCTACCACCTTCCAAATCCTTTGGCTTTTGGTGCTCATGGGGAGGCACATATTTATCCTTCTCCCCATCCTTCCAATTCGGATTACGGTCCCTCCATTCATGATCTCGATCTTTCCAACCTTCATCCCTAGCCCAACCTTGGTTACCACCCTGCCTCGGGTAGTTTGAACGATAGACACCGCCTTGGTTGGCTAGGAAATTTACCTCTTCATTATACAAGGCTTCAAACTTGGACTCATCCGAATTAGCACACCCAAAACCCACAGCATTGACACTTCAAGCACCAACCCCCATGACAGTTTTAGACAAAATATCAAGTTGTGTCATGATCTTGGCCATGTTTTGGTCCCTCTCTTGGTCCTTCTCCATTTGTTCCTTAGTTAACTTGAACGTGAGAGGGGACACCTGGTCTTCACAGGTATACCACGCCCTGTTTATGGTAGTCATGTCATCTAAGAGTTGAGCAACTATCACATAAGGTTGCTGCATCAAACCCCCCGGAGAGAGTTGGTCAACAACACCCTTATTTACCGAATCCAAACTCCGGTAAAAATACTGCAGCACCACGTTATCAGGCAAGCCATGGGTTGGGCATTGAAGCACCAACTTTTTGAATCGCAGCCAAGTTTCATGGATAGGCTCGCCTTCTAGACACTTGAAGCTCTGAATGTTGTCCCGAAGAGTCATCATTTTTTAGGGAGGCAAAAATTGCACTTGAAATGAGGTGGCCAACTCCTCCCACGAAGTGATTGATTCACGTGGCAATTCAGCCAGCCATTTGCACACCTCACCCATCAACGAGAACGGGAACAACCTCAACCGGACCGATTCGTAGCAGATATTCTTGAAAGAGAATGGTTTGCATACATCCACGAAGTTCCTAATGTGCTCATGGTGATTCTCATGAGCCAAACCACTGAAAAGCCTTTTTAGTTGCAAGAGTTACAACATAGTACTCGTGATGTGGAATACCTCATTCTCTGCGGCCGGAGGTAAGCGAATGGCACCAATACCGCCCATGAGATGGGGGTCAATAGCATGAGGCTCGTTGACATCATTGAGATTTCTGATGTCGTCTTGATGGCATACTTAACTGTCATTCCTGTCATTTAAGCTCATACTTCATGTTCACAATACACAAATAAGCAAAACGAAACTAAAAATTAAGTATCATTATAACTAACAAGAACAAAAATTCTACTTAACTAAAAATTCTCAACTAACACTACTCCCCGACAGCGGCGCCATTTTGATGTTTGACGTAATCAAAGACACAACTTCCAATTCAAGTGTCAACAATCGTGTGTAGTAATATAACCCAACCGAATGGGTTGGGGTCGAGTCCAAGGGAGCAGTTAGTAGTCGAGAATCAAGTAGAAAAGTAAAATTATGTTCTAATCAATCATAGCTATAAACATTAACGAGTAAAAACATAATAAATTCAAGAAATGGCACGATTGTCAATTATCAAATGGGGGGTTTGTATTCAACTAAGAAACAAAAATAGCAAAAATATAGAGATTTGAATTAGGGAGACGGGATTCTTGGGATGTGAAAGGAATATGGGCTCAAACAAACAACTGAGTACATGTTATTGATAGTAAATCGCTGTAAATTTGTAACTAAGCTAGACTTTAGTGGGGTAAATTCTCTCTCGAGCAACTTACCCCAAATCAAATCGGTTTCTCTCAAACACCGATAAGTCGCAATTTCACTCAGCTTTCGCCTTAGCACGTTCACTCTCTCGAGCTGAATGTGTGGGAGAAGGTCTAGGATTCACTTTCTCGAGCTGAACCCACGACGACCCAATAACCACCGGCTATCGATTCAGTAGTTTTGGTCTTAAGACCTCTCTCTCGAGCAAGCCGAAGAAACAAAAATGAAATCATATTTGCAACTACAACTGTAGCGACCCTTCCAAAATAATATAAGCCATTAACTCACGAGATTTTTATGCATATATTGTCCTCACACTAGTAAAAATGATATAAAAAGAATATTACTAACTTCTGAGTACCCAAACTAGGTGGTTCATGCTTCACACCATCATTCAAAATTAGTGGTAAATTTAATATTTTACAAGACTTGGGCTTACACACCCCAAAAGAACAAAACATAGAGCCATACTTATAATACAACCCATGGTGACATGATCAAATTAGTCCTCAAAATTTCATGTAAATATACAACACATATATCATGTACAAGTCCCAAGGTTTATACAAAATATAGATGTCTATATGAAAATGTGATCTTCCTTAAGGCTCTCAAAATTTCCATCTCCAATGGCCAACTTCATGCATTCACTCGATCATTCCCTATGATAGAAACAACTATCGCTAAGCATATAGCTTAGTAGTGCAAAACTATAGGTTCGGAGCCATCGAATTCACCAAGTTAACTTTCTCAAGTCATGGGCAGCATAATCTAACATAATAAATAAATAAATAGAGTAAACAATATATCAAAAGTATCAACCATGCCCATCTCATGGGATGACGGATAAGGAACTACTGGAGTGCTTCTATAGGGGTCTTGGACCCGAGAATAGAAGCATAGCCGATCAGATTTGTGAGGGAGGCATGCTATACCAGCACTATGAAATCGTCGAAAAACTCCTTGATGGCATGGTAGCAACCAGCAAAAAAACAAAAAGAAGCACAAATGGGAGGCACTAATTACCCAGTTGGATGATCTGTCCAACCGAGTCACAGAATTGGAAGTACAAACCATGGGTAAACAAAAGTACCTCTCCCTCCGTGAGTGTAGTCATGGGAAGAAGCAGGGAGATGTGCAAGGAGATGAAGCTCTTTCACTCATTCAAAAGAAAATGAAGGCACAAGAGGAGATGTTAAATAAGATGAAGGAAAATATCGCAATGCTAAATGAAGCATCAGCCTCTCACTTCATGACCATCCAGCTGCAGGATGCTCAAATCGGCCATTTGATATCAGGCCACTACCCATCATTCGCCGAGGATTCGCCTAATTACAACATGGGCGAATTTGAGGATGAAGAATAACTACTGACTTGCGTCGTGCCACGACGTTAACTAAGGCTTTGTTTGGGAGGCAACCCAAAACCCTTTCTTGCTTTGTTTTACCTTAAGAAAATAATGGTGTGTTGTTTGTATAGGTTGAAACGAATGAGATGATTGAAAGAGGATATGGAGGCGAGCAACAAGTCCAGTTGGTGGATTGCTGAAAAGATTGGCGAACACGGTTCTATCCGCTAGCTAACACAAGGCATTGTTAGCTAAAACCCTGTGCAACTCGGCAGTCTCGAAAAGAATTGTGGCGTATCGCCGACCATGTCAGCGATTGCGTTGCAGACCGCCGTTGGAATCTTCACAGGAGTTTCAGATCCTGTGACATTTGGCGAACTAATTAAACATTCGGCGTGTCGCCGAATAATTAGGCAAACTCAATTTATATCGCCGAACAGGCAAGAACTGGACGGTTTTTGCAAGCCACGAGTTTAAAAGTCCTATGTCACTCATTTTCTCTCACTTCTTTGACCTACCAAATTCACACCTGCACTCTATTTTTATATTTATTTCACTACTGGAATATTGTGGCTCATTGATTTGTGCACGGATTTGGATTGCATTGCTGCCTAGCATTTCATTAGCAACTATTCAACATCAAAGGTTAGCAGTCCGAACATCGCGTGTAAAAATATTTAAATTGCACTCATTTGCATAATGACTAAAGTGTTAAACCTCTGTTGAGTCTCTGAGTCACTGAGGTTACAGATATTTCCGATTGTGAATTGGTATCTGTTGTATAATTCGAGGAATTTCCACTTAGCTATGCTTTGAGTTAAATTGTTACATGGTGGGATTAGAAGTTTCTATGTGTTTTCACTGAAATTGAATTATATATGTGTGGTTACATTAACTAGGGTTGCTGGGTGAATATTGAAAGGCAGGGTTGATAATGGACAAAATGAGTTGATCGGCGAAATGAGCAAACGTCGTCGAATTGTTTAGCAGTTCGCTTAACAGCCCCATCTCGTTATTTTCCTCTATTTTTATGTACTGATTGAACTGTGACTCTCAGCGGTCAGTTTGGTTCGCATAATACACCCGGCGGCTCGCCGAAAGAGCCCATGTTCGCCTTTCGCCCACCCCTTTTGTATCATGGGTACATCAATTTACGCACATAGAAACACCAGTTTTTCTATTATTTGAATTACTGTTTAACTTATCCTCGAAGTGGTTACCGAAATGGCTAGACCCAAAGTTGCAGGGAGAGATGACCCACCCAGGCATGTAAGAGCACGAGAATTTAGAAAAGAGGAAAAGAGAGACGATATGGCCAGGCAAAGAAAGTACACCAAGGAAGCTAGGGAAAAGAGATGAATTCCTTTCAATCTTAATGTCCACCCATGTAATCGGAGCTTAGTTAATGCAATACATGCCTTCAGAGCAGCTCATGAGATAGATCAGATAAATGCAGCAAATCTTGTTGCAGAGGCTAAGGCAAAGGCAAACAGTGGAGACCAAAATGACAATGCTCCAGGGACCATTGTTTTACTTCAAAAAGATGCACTGGGCATTGATGCCCCAGCAGACAGAGAGACTGCATAGACAGGACCCTTTCTTACCTCTCTCGCGTAGTCTTTTCCTATCTTACTGTTGGTATATTTTTTATTACATGCTTTTGAGGACAAACACTCTTTAATTGGGTGGGGTGAGGCTCGCCTTTTTGGTTTGTGTGAATACTTTGTTGTTTTGCGCATGAAATTGGGTCGTTTGGTTTTCTTTAAACTGTGTTTTAATACTGTTTCTTTTTGTGGATGTTTGAGCTTATGGCTCCTATTGTTTTAATTGCAAATTAATTTTGATCCTTCAGAAAGAATTTTAAATTTTTTCGCACATTTTTGCCACCCCTCTTTGTTGAAAGTGGTTGTTCTTTTGCAAAAATTTAAGTCTCGGTTTTGATCAATTTCGATGACTTGAATAGTGCTCTCAATTGAACAAACATGAATGCACGGCTATGACGAGACCAAATGAAGTTACATAGACAATATGTGCACTCTTTGCATCTCGTTGTGACTAGATATTTATCAAATTGATTCTCTTGTGATGACCGTTGCACACTAGCAAACGTGTGTAGTCTTGCTTGACTGAAGTATCGATGCCTTGTGTGTTTAGCTTACTTTGAACCTTGCATGAATAAACCTAGAATTTTCCCTGTTAGTCTGATTGATTTAGAAAGGTGTACTCTTGAGATGATCTTAGGTTATTTTAAAGAGTGTGAGCCAATTTGACATATACCTCTTTTAGTGACCTACCTGTGAGCGTGTGAAACTCTTTTGAACACCTTTGAGCCTTACATTTCTTTGGAAGAACCTTGATAAACCCTAGACCTTACTTGATCCACTACCTATAACCCTCTTGATTTGTGGTTTAGTGAATAGCCAACTTAGGACAAAAAGACTAAGTTAGGGGTGTGGTGAAAAGGAAAAGGAGAAGTCAAGAAGTGCTATAAGAAGTCCCCATTTATCCATGATTGCAGAACAATGGAGCCCTCCAAAAAAAAATAGAAAAAAAATTGAAAAAGAAATTTGTGGAATAAAGTACAATGGATATTAGGGTTCCAAGCAATTCATAGGGAGTGAATAAAATGATGACTTAGAAGCACTAGAAAAAAAAGTGATAAAGGAAAATAAGGGAATGCTTTGAGAATACCACATCTCACGAGGAAAAAGTCACTAAGCCTAAATTACCATACCTTTGCACTCAGCCCCGTTACAAGCCTTAGAAAGACCTTTTTGATCTTGAGTAAGCTGGATCGAAAGTCAATTGGAAAATAAGGGCAAACCTATGGGTGAAAACATGCATTGTGTTCCTCTTTTTGAGTGTGAGCGTTGTATCTGATTCCTGATCTTAAATTGACTCATATATATGTGTGAATATGGAATCATTCTTTGTGCGAGGGCATTTAGATATTTTTGTTGAGCATGAACTTGCACAAGTAGCAAGTATTGCGAGCACGAGAATCTGTGATGGTGTGTCACAATTTGAATCTTTGAGTACACAATTGATCCTTGCATAAGTAAATTGAGTCTTGTTGTGTGCTTTTATGATTTAGTCTTGTGTAGCACTGTTCAAGGCACCCTTTTTGAACGGTTGAACTTGAGTTTGCTTGAGGACAAGCAAAAGTTTAAGTTGGGGGTGTTGATGAGTCCACAAATTAGACTCATTTAGTGCTTTATTTTAATAGAAATAATGTCCTTGAATGCTTGTTTTATCTCAATACCTGATTAAAATGCTGAAGTTTCAGGTATTTGAAGTTTTAGTGGAAGCATGGACACTTAGGCGCAAAACGGAGCAAATAGGGCTAAAAAGAACAAAAAATGGAATCTTGCGGATCGTCGAGTTCAACTTGGCGAGTCGCCGAAACGACATGAACCGCCCTTCGTTCCAGTACGCGAAGCCTTGAAAGAAGTGGATCAAAAAGCAAGGAAAGAAGCAGTCGGTGAGTCGCCGATCAGTTTCGCGAAGCAGTATTATACCGCCCAATGATCCAGAATGCGAGGATGTTAAAGGCAAGACACTGAAGGCGATGAGCTGACCAAAAGGTAGATCGCCGAGTTCATCGGCGATCTCGACTAATGTCCCCGAACAATCATCTGCAGCACAATCTATGAAAACTATAAATTCTAGTTAAAATTGTAATCTTAGGGGTGGAATAATTATTATTATTATTTTCACTTTGGAACATACTTTAGCTGATATTTTCTTTCAAGTTTGGACAGGGTTTTGTGGAGACTTGAAGAAATGAGTTCTTCTTCCTCAAGTTGGAAGTGGGTCTTCTCTATTCATTTTCCTTTGCTTACTTTAAGATTTAATTTTTTATACCCAGTTGATTTCATTATCATGTTAGGTATAATTTCTTATTTCTTGATGTGTGGCTAAAAATCCCTATTCTTGGGGTATGATTTAGCAAATATGGGTTGATATTCTTGTTGGGTCTTGCTTGATGATAGGTTAGATGTATTTTAATGGTGATTTCATCTAGTGGTTGTGGTTTAATCTAAAGGGTTTGTAGTTGCAAATTCAAAGCCACCCATGTGTTTTCGGCTTGCCCGATAGGGAGGTCGCGAAACCAAAACGACTAGACTGATGGCCTAAGAAGTGGGTCGACATGAGGTTCAGCCCAAGAGGGTGAGCCCTAGTCCCATATCCTAACACTCAGCTCAAGAAAGTGAGTGGGGTAAGGCGTAGGCTGGTATTCATGCGGCAAATGGGTATCCGAGAGGAACACATTTGAAACGGGGTAAGTTGCTCGAGAGGGAACTTATTTCCATTTAAAGCTTAGCCTAGTTACTATTATTTTGCGAATTTCCTATCGAAAGCATGTACCCAACAATTTATCTCATCTTATATTGCGGTCACATCCCAAGAACCTTTCCCCATACTTGATTTTCTTGTTTATTTTGTTGTTTTTAGTACTTGTTACAAAACCCCCTTTGATATTTGATACTTTTGTGTCGCCCGCTTTAATTTACAATGTCTTTTATCACAAAATGTCTTTAACTACAACTAACTTGAATGAAATTCTAATTGGTTATTAATTTCTCAAAACCGCTCCCTTGGGACACGACCCCAACCCTCGATTGGGTTACTATATTATCAACGATCGTAGAAACTCATATCGCACGATAGTGTCGTTGGTCACGATAAGCATCAGTCGGCGACGAAAAAGGAGTAGTCGGTGGATCGCCAAGTTGTTTCGCGAAGCCAATGTAGATCGTCCAAAATTACAGGCCTTGAGGATGCTGAATGCCAAGGCAAAAAGGCGATGGAAGAGGTCAAAGGGCGGCTCGCCGAGTGGTTCGGCGAGCCCGACTTACTTCGCTAAAGGGACTTTCGTAGCTTATTTTCAGCGACAATAAATTAGATTTTGAACATTTAGTTTAGCATCTTTTTACATCTTAGAACAAATTTAGGAGTTTTAGAAGACTTTTCCCCATAGTTTTCCTTAGCTTTGAAGAATTGAAAAAATTCACTTTTGCGAATTTTGAAGTGGGTCTTTAAGATTCATCAAATTAGAGCATTGTAAAGACGAAATCACTCTTACCCAGTCGATGGATAATTGATTCGGTAATGATTTTTATCTTTTTATGATGTTTAGCTAAAACCTCAATTCTTGGGGTGTGATCATGTGATTATGGGATGAAAAAGTTTATGAGTATTGTTAATTGCTAGTTTAAATGCTATTTAAAAGTGAGTTTAATCATTAATTGTGATTTAGTTTAAGAATTGTAATCGCAAATGCAGTTATATACTTGTGTTTTTGGCTTGCTCGATAGAGAGGTTTTAAAGCTAAGATTATTGATTAATGGTTTGTGGGTATTGGGTTGACCTGGGTTTAGCTCGAGAGAGTGAATCCTAAACTCAAACCCACACATTTAGCTCAAAAGAGTGAATGGATTAAGGTGTGAGTTGTTCTTCATTGTCATGCTTGTTGATATTTGAAAGAAATCACTTGATTCGGGGTAATTGTTCGAGAGAAAACTATCTCCCTTATAGTCTAGCCTACTCACTGATATTTAGTTATTTACTAGTAGTTGCAATTACCCATATGCCTATATTTGCCTATAATCGATCACATCCCGAGAATCTTTCTCCCTATTGTTATTTCATAGCTTTTGTGATTGTTTGTAGTTGATAACTAAACCAACCCCTCCTCCCTCATCTGACATTCGTGTCATCCCTTTAATTTGTATAATGTCTTTTCCAATAATGTTTATTCCAATGGTTGATTAGACTGCATTCATGCTTCTTAATTGAAATCTAAACACGTACTGCTCCATGTGGGATTCGACCCGAACTCATTTAGTTGGGTTTTATACTGATTTATGATTGTTGACACTTAGAATTGGAAGAAGTGTGCTTGAAACGTTAAAATCACAGTAAGAACCCCCAATTGACATGATCATAAGCCTTCTCAATGTCCAACTTGCATAGAATCTCCGGCCTTTTGAGTTTGACTCTGGAATCAACCAATTCATTAGCCAATACTACAACATCCATGATTTGTCTCCACTTGAGAAAAGTCATTTAATGCACATTGATAGCTTTCCCATCACTGATTTCATCATTTCTATTAAGAGCTTGGACATTATCTTATAGACCCCTCAAATGAGACTAATGGGTCTAAAATCTTTTAACTCTTCAACACCATACTTCTTAGGAGGGCAATGAAAGTAGCATTGAAAGATTTTTGAAAAATTTCATTCTGATGAAAGTTTTGAATAGTAGATATTATATCTCCCTTAATAACTTCCTTGCATTCTTTATTGTGAAACCATCCAGACCAGGAGCCTTGTCCACTGCACACAAGTTGACAACTTTAAAGACCTCTACCTCTATAAAAGGTCTTTGTAACCATTCACTCTCTTCATCATTGATTTTAGAGCAATTTGAGAATTCAAATGAAGGCCTCCAAGTTTATGTTTCTATATATTACTTCTTGTAAATATCCACCATGGTTCTTTTAATCGCATGCACTTGCACTACTTCTTCTTCCCAACTTTCAACATGTGTATGGTATTATATCTTTTACGAGCAATAATCATTCTTTGAAAGAATTTAGTGTTCTTATCCTCTTTTTTAAGCCACAATACTCTTGATTTTTGTCTCCAATTCGCCTCTACATTTTGGCAAGTTCCTCAATCTCATCATCATCTCATCTTCATTAAGTTGTCTTGTATCTAATCTAGCTCAATTAACTCATTCAGTAGACTATTCTTCTTTTAACCAACTCCCCGAAGTTTGTTCTACTCCATTCCTTAAGCTTGTTCTTTAGCAATTTGAGCTTACTAGCTAAATGAAAATCAGGAAAACCTTGTACCACAAATTCACACCACTATTTCTGGATCAGACCTTTGAGCCATTCACCCTTAACCACCAATTTTCAAATTTGAAGTAAGACTTCTTGTGGTTCCAATTTCCACAATCTAAGGAAATTGGAGTATGATCAGAATTGGCTCTAGGTAGAATTCTTTGTCTTATACTTTGAAAGCTTCCTCTGTATCATTGTAGAAGAGAAATATGTCAAGCCTAGCCATGCTATAGTGATTTATTTCCTTGAACCATGTGAATTTTCTGCTATTCAAGTGAGGATATGTTATCCTCAATCCATTCGGAGAAATCTCTCATTATATTAGTGATTCTTGAACAATTTCTCTTTTCTACCATGTGTTTGATAGTGTTGAAGTACCCACATGATACCCAAGGACCTTTCATTAATCCTTTAGCAACTAATATCTCTTCCCAACAATCATTTTTGTCCACTTTGGTGTGTGGAGCATACACTCTTGTGAGGCACCAATTGAAAGATTCTTGTACAGCTTCAAACTTGTAGGATATTGAATATGTCCCCTTGGTAACTAACTCCCCTTTCCATACTCTACTGTCCCACAAAATCACAATTCCTCCACAAGCTCCTTGTGCTTCTAAGTAGCCACACTTGAACCATCTGCAATCCCACAATTGCTTAGCCATCAACTCTATTTCTTTCTCAAATTTTGTCTCTTGAAAGTAATAAATATCAACTTTCCACTTTTAACATCAAGCTCTTAACCTAGTTCCTTTTATTTAACCTGTTAAGAACCTCACATTCCATGACACTAACTTTATTTTCATTTATAAGTTAGGCTTAGATTTCTCCCCCTACTCCTAACCCCTTCCACTTCCTCATTGATTTTGACCCTAAGTTTTTCAATTCATTTTTCTCAATCCCCCTGCTTCTTAGAGTTTTTAGTTTACTGCTTCCCTCAAATTTTCCCATATGATTTCTCCTTTCACCCATTTTGACTAGCAAAGCAAAAGCTTATTTTTCGCATCCTACCATATATATTTCTTAATTCCAACATGTTGGATTTTACCCAATTGGAAGCCTCTGTTTCAGCCTCCAGTGATTCCTGACTTTGTATGTCAACTGGAGTAGGATCATGCATATGTATCAATTGCATATTTGGCTCATGTCTTTGTTATATTCCCCTTGTTTATCTCTTCTTCAACAATAGTCATATTGTTTGTGTCTTACACCTCTCCTTCGTAACCACCTCTTTTTCCATCCTCCCCTTGAGATGAAGAAGAAGAGAACAATTTTTTCTTCTTTGTCACCACTTCCCATTCACCATGCTCTCCAGAAATTGCATAGCAGTTTCTTTCAAGTTTGAGAAATAACATAACTATTGTGTTTCAATAGATAAGTGTGTGAGGTAGTTGTTTGTCATCTCAGCGAACTTTCTTATTCCTATTTATGATTTTGTTCTACTTTAGTGACAACATCATTTGAGACTTGTGTTTTTCTTTCAAATTCATTGTAATACATTATAGGCGTGTACACGTGATAACTAGATTTTGAAATTTTTATTAAGTTGACCTAGTTATGTGCACTTATGATATTTTGAGATCAATCTGTCTTACATTTGCATTTTTGTAATATTTGAATTTTAGGTTGAATTGTCTTAATAGGATAAAACGAGTGTCCATTTTTGGATCATGAGATTCAATAGATAAGAGCCCGTTTGGATTGACTTTAAAAAAAGTAGTTTTTAAGTCAAAAATAAAAAGTAGGGGGAGACCTACTTTTGGTTTCTAACTTATTTTAAGTCATTTTTTACTTATTTTAAGTTATTTTTTACCTTGCTAAACACTTCGTAACTTATTTTAAGTTATTTTTTATAGGAAAAATTACAGAAATCCCACATTTTAGTTTACTTATTATCATTATCCCCTATAAGTTTTACAAATCTCCAAAAATCCTTCATTTTCGCGCATCAGATTAATGTATCTGCGCTTATATTATTGTATCTCGAGCATCAAATTAGTGTATCATGTATAAAATGTATATCAGATTAGTGTATCATGTATAAATATAATGTATCTTACTTAACGATTAATGTATCTCGCGCATCAGATTAATGTATCAATGCTTATATTATTGTATCCATTTGAGAGATTTCTGTAATTATAAACTTTTAAGGGATAAATTGTAATTTTGCCTTAAAAGTATGTAATTTTTGTAATTTACCCTTTTTTATATTTGTCAAACACTTTCAAAAATCAAAAATTGACTTAAAAGTATATTTGACCAACGTTTTAAGTGTGTGGCTAATGAGTTGGGTCTCATGACAAAAACTTCATTCTGAGGCCCAATTGAAG
Organism: Solanum stenotomum; assembly: GCF_019186545.1. Lineage (NCBI taxonomy): Eukaryota > Viridiplantae > Streptophyta > Magnoliopsida > Solanales > Solanaceae > Solanum > Solanum stenotomum. The sequence goes on from NC_064283.1 coordinate 38,497,583, forward strand.
TGGAGCCCAAAACCCTAAAAGAGTTGGTCTCGCACACAGCCCCCACGTGCTGTGTCACACCATACCGACCTCTGAGCCTTGGTACATCTGCTGGTTGTTTGCTTGCATGAACCACCTTTCTTCTCCGGTGGAGGTGGATATTCTTGCCTGCGATTCCACCCAGATCTGAAGGGTAAAGAATATGCCCAGAGTTATTTATATTTAGGAACCCCTATTAAACTGCATTGACCATGTTTTTGTCAAAGGCTTGTAGCAATGTTAATAGTCCTGGAGTCGTATACTGATTCTGGTTATTTATTAATAAATAGACTACTCTGATATTTGTTCACAAATATAATTGGTGTCTTTGATATCAGATCTTACCATCAAACGAAGAAAGATATAATAGATATGCAGGATCAGGAAGGGGATGTGGCTGAGGCTGTGGCTGATGCAGAAAAGGAAACGTTGACATCTTCTGAAACTGATGACTGGAAAAAATACAGGGATGATGATATTATGCAACAGCACTCTGCCATACAAGCTGAACAAGCTGTAAAAGTTCCATTTGTTGGTGATAAGGCAAGTCGTACTTATTTGTACTAATTTTTTTATTTAGAAACCCATACTTCTTTCTATCTCAGTTACCTGCTCAACATGTTAGTGTTCTATAATCAAATTGGCCTGATTCCTGCTGTTTTTAGGCCCATAGTGAATGGGTTAGTTTTGTTTTCACTGGTTTGTGCATACTGTTAACAATCTTGAAGGAATTTCTTCTTCTTCTTCTTTAATCTTTATCTCAACAGAAATATTCTGATTATACTTCTGACTGATGCTCCAAAGTGTTCTAATTCAATTAGTTTTCTTGTGTTCTGGAAACTGAAAAATAGGCATCACTTATCCAGTAAATAAGGTGTACAACATTCATTATCAAAAAAAAAAAAAAGAAGCTGTACAACATATTCCTGGACTCATATATTTTGCTTGATTTTCTCAAGATTCACCTGTGCACTGCAATTTATGGATAATTTGATGACCATAATAGAAGGTGAAGGATCTAGAAGGTTGGCTGTTGAGTAGCTTTTGCTCTTCTTTTATCCAAGTGGAAATTTTTATGCTTGTAATATTTTGGTTCTTCCTGACAATTACTTGTTAATCTGATGATTCCCCCACATCATATTGTGCCAGAATGGCATTTCCAATCAACTCATGCCATTATCTGTAGTATTCTTGTGAAATCAGGAGGTGTAGCCACAATAGCACCAGTTTCTATGTGTTGGTTGGCTCTGCATTTTTTCAATAGTATGTACGTGCATAGTTTAAGTTTTCACCTGATTCACCATTCTCACTTGACCTGACTGACTGTGTTACCAGCAAGGATTTGCATCCTGTGAACCCTCTCGCTGGCTAGCTTTAGGACATTCTTCATCTTTCTGCCTTGCTGGTATATCATTCCGTGGTTTCTCCATGGTTTACCATTTCTTCTGCGTTTGTAGTGCTTGTGTGTATATCTTTTAAACTTATGGGGATTGTTCAAGATCCTTATAGAAAATTGTGAAGAATTAAAGATACAAAATTCTTGCATGGTTTGCTCTAGTTACTTGAACTTTAGTAAATACATTGATTAATTGGAGTATTTTGTCCGAGATGATCTACAGGAACCTTTGTCTTCGTTAGAAGCTGAATACCATCTGGGAAATTCAATTGTGCTTAAGAAAATAAAGGTTTGAACATTATATTTATGTTTTTTTGGTGATTGTTCTGCATTTCTCAGTAATTGATGTAACTACTTCTGCAGGTGCTGAGTGAACACTATGCTGCCATTAGAAGAACACGTGGAGATGGGAACTGCTTTTTCCGCAGTTTCATGTTTGGTTACCTTGTATGCTTATTTTCTTATTCTGCATGTTATTTGTAACACATATGTGACTCTCTAGCATGGACTTTGATTTTGGCATCTTTACTTACTAATGGATCATGTATTTCAACTAAAGGAGCACATTCTGGAATCACAAGATCACAATGAAGTTCAACACATTAAAGCTAATATTGAGGAATGCAAGAAGACACTTCAAAGTTTGGGCTATGCAGAATTCACCTTTGAAGACTTTTTTGCAGTAACTTGTCTTTCTATCTTATTATTTGCAATTACTTTCTTTCATGTTTGGTGACTTTGCATAGAACTGTCATTTCTTGATGCATTGAACTTAGGAGTTCTCAATCTATGTTTCTGGTGTACCCAGTATGTTTAATTGTGTCTAAGTTTTAAATGATGTACCATCAACTGAACATGAAATGGTAAACTTGTTGGTTAAAAGAATTCTTCACTGTTCCAAGCTTAACATGTCCTGCAATATTAGTTAAGGGCTGCTCTCTAATAATGAATTTTCAAGAGATACTGTTTAATGCACTTTAATAATAATAAAATGAGTTGTTGATTGTTGATTAATTAGCATGATTTTAGGAGACTTCATATTTTTTCTAGCTTAATTGTAAGAATAAAATATTTTCTTTTATTATAATTGATTGTCTTCCCTTAATCAGTTAGGATTCACTTGTATAAATACCCCTTGTCATGGGATGTAAAGACTCTGAAATACAATGAACTTCTCTCTCTAGTTCTACATGGTATTAGAGTCATTGTTTCCTTTTGAGGTGAGTTTTTATCCCTGTAGTATTAGGATTCCTTTTTTCAGAAAAGAGGCCGAGTTTGCTCTCCCCTTGAAGCTGTCCCTAAAGGGTACTTACGATGGGATTTTTAGCCTACCCACCAAGTTTTAGATTATTTCGATCCCAAAGCTAGGGTTCTAGCAAGGTAGACCTGGTTTTCCGGTGAGACAAATCTGTCTGATGATTTTTTCCTGTTTTTTCTTGGCATAATACATAAACAGACAAACACTCAAACTAGGCCTCAGCTAGCAACTAAGCACTCCAACTTTGAGAGTGCACATTGGAGTGCTTACTTGACAACTCAGGCCAAGTTTGTATTATGCCTTTTTTCTTCTTCTCTGAGGGACCTTTTTTTTTGGAACTGGTAACTTTGTATATTTCTCACAAACAGTGCAGACGTTGTACTGAAACCGTATTTACAAAATTTACTTCAAAATCCTGCTAACTCCTACCTAAATTGAATCTTGAACATCAATTATGGAGATAGTGTCATTTGAATATATTTGATTACACCAAAAACATATTAATAAAAGGCAGTTTAGCTTAATCTTTTGCATACTATTCTCTATTTTTTTTTTTAAATAGGTAACTTTGTATTATATCACAAACCCATGTACTGAAACCATTATATACAGATGTCTCCTTTCCACTTGTTTCAGTCTATATTGAGTCTAAAACATCAATTACTGATACAGTGTCATTGGAGTATACTTGATTACACCAAAAACATAACAATAAAATGTAGTTTAACTTGACTTTCTGGACATCATTCTCTATGCTCTCAAAACAACTAGAATTCCTTTCTTTCCAAATAGTCCACCATATACTAGCAGGGATAATTCTCCATCTGTTTCTGTCCTTTGCATTCACCCCTGCTGCCTCCCAACTCTTCAAAGCCTCTGAGACCTTCCTGGGCATGGTCCAGGAGATGCCTTTGAGATTCAAAAAAATCCTCCATAGTTGTTGGGTATACTTGCAATGTAGGAACAGATGGTTCACTGTCTCTAATGCCTCCCCACAGAGAAAGCAACTAGAGCATAAGGTTATCCCTCTTTTCTTCAAGTTATCTTGAGTCAGAGCAGCTTCTTTGGCCAATAACCATATGAAGCATGAGATTTTATGAGGTATTTTGCTTCTCCATATTTGCTTCCATGGCCAACTGTATGTTTGTCGGTTTGTCTGATCCATCAACTGGTAGGCTGAGTTAACTTTGAATTCCCCTCTGCTATTTCCCTTCCACCACATAACATCTTCCCCTGTTTGTAGCCCATTAAAAGCTTCCACAGTGTTGAGAAATTCTGCCACTCTTGCTATTTCCCAGTCATTGAATTGTCTTCTGAAATTGAAGCTCCACCCCTGATTTGTCCATAACTCTGCTATAGTATTGTGCTGTCCCAAAACTATATTGTATATGTCAGGGAAAAGAACTTCCAGGTTTCCCTTTTTCATGCCACTCATCTTTCCAAAATCTTGTCTTGCTTCCATCTACAACTTTGATCCTTGCATTACTCTTAACTTCATCCCACATGTCTCTTATTGATCTCCACAAACTCACTCCATAAGGTGTAGTCACTTCTTTGGTCATCCACATATCTTCGCCTTCATATTTTGCACTTATTACCCTTTTCCATAGCATCTGATTTTCATTGGCAAACTTCCACAACCATTTCATTCTGAGAGCTTTACTCTGTACCTTCAAGTTCTTTATCCCCATACCCCCTACCTGCTTGTCAGTTATAACTACCTTCCACTTCACCAAATTGAAGCCTTTTCCTCTCCTTGTTGCCATGCCATAGGAATTTTCTCCCGATACTGTCCAATCTCTTGATGACTCTTGTTGGTATTGGGAACAAGGTCATCATGTAAGTTGGCAAGGAGTCTGAGACTGAATTGATGAGAGTCAGTCTACCTTCGAAGGACAGATATTGAGTTTTCCATCTAGCCAATTTCTTTTCACACTTCTCCAGCACACCATTCCATATATCAACAGAGTTGGAGTTTCCGCCTAGAGGCATTCCCAAGTAAGTTGTTGGCAGAGTACCAATTCCCCACTAAGGATTGCTGCTAGGCAGTTCATATTTGTGACTTCATTGACTGGATACATACTATTCTCTATCATATCATAACATCTAGCATTCCTCTCCTTCCAAATTGTCCACCCGATTCTCTGAGGGGCTGAGTTGAAGATATTTCCCTTCTATATTTCTAGGAAATCCAATTTCTTGATTTGAAGTTCTATTAAAATTACGGGGATACGACTTGTGTAGAAACTTTGACTTATTATGAAATTCAACATCTTAACAACTGACCAAACTTGACTCACCTTTTGTTGCTACATTTAATTATGTGTAATCAAGCACTGCCTTTACTGTTTACCTTAATTCTTGAATTGTTGATTCTGGTGCGAATAGACAAATGAGAGGCTCCTCTAAAGCTTGCAAAACTACTCTCCTAGTCCCAAACGGAATTATGTCAGCATAGCCAATGCCCTCTTTAATCCCCATCTCTAGAACAAGTTATGTTATTTGTTGTTCACCTGATATTACATTATTATTCATTCTTCATTTAACAGAGTTTTTTGTTAACTTGTTGTCTGATAGTCCCATCACCTAAGAACTAAGTTGTAGTATTGAGTTCTTTCTTGATCATTGTGTTTTTTAAGGATCTACAAACAAATAGATAGTGGTAAATTGCATGATGACGTATATATGTTTGATGGGACTTGAGACTCTAGTCTAGCTTTTTCTTTGAGGAAATAAGAATGTCAACCAAAGAAATAATCTAGTGTTATAGGTGGTTCGGGCTCCCATCCTTTTTTATTTTACGGAAGTTAGTATTGTAGTATGTCTTCCAGAACTGAGTCTAACGTTTTGTTTGGTGATGCTTGTGAATATGTCAACCATAATATAACTCTTACCTTTTGAGTGATCATAAAAGTACTACTCCTTTTACGATTATTCATTTGATGTATTGGGGTCCTATGCGAACTACTTCTTTGTTTGGAAATCGATGATTTGTTACTTTAATTGATTGTTACACTATGTTGACTTGGGTGTATTTGTTAATGGTCAAAAGTAAGATTTTCTCTTGCTTTCAATCATTTTAAGAGATGATTTGTACTTAATCTAAGGCTAGGATAAAAATGTTATGAACTGACAATGGCACAAAATACATGGATAATAGATTTGATTCTTTTCTAGAGTTCAATTGGATAATCCTTCTCACTAGTTGTCCTTAGACTAGTGCACAAAATGGGTTGTTGAAAGGAAAAATAAGCATATATTAGAAATGGAAAGATCTCTTATGTTTACATTGTATCTACCAAAAACCTACCGAGAGGATGCCATTCTAGTAACTAGTTGCTGCCTATTTTATTGATAGATTATCACTTAAAACCCTATATTTTTTTGATAACCTAGAGGCTCTAAAAGGGTGAGATTAATATATTGTTCCTCCAAAGGTGTTTGGGTTGTCAACTTTGTTTACACTAGGATTTTTGGAAAATTTGAACCTAGAGCCTTAAAGTGTCTTTAGTAGGTATTATCCTACACAAAAAGGTATAGCTGCTATCATCCTCCTTCCACGAGATCCTTTGTCAGCATGGATGTTATGTTTCGAGGATCTAAGCCTTATTGTGAATATTACACCATCACGTCACCTCTTCAAGTAGAGACCAATAAGGAAGAAAGGATGATTCTCCCAAGTTGGAGAAACACTACCACAGGGGAAATGAAGTTGAAGAAAGAATTCATGGGAAGACTGTTGAGCATTTAGATAGACCTGGTTTGATAACTCACTCAAGGAGAAATAGAGTAGAAGAAGCCGTTATGTAATTTGTTGCAACTGAATTCTCTTCTATTGGTGAGTCTACGTTTCCTAATGGGTTAGATTTGCCTATTGCTTATAGTAAATGAGTAAGATCTTGTACCAAACATCTTTTATCTAATTTTTTCTCCTATAATTCCCTCTCTCCCTCATATAGAGTCTTTGTTTGGCTATATCTTTTGTGTCTACTCCTCAGAATTGTAGGAAAACCAAGTTGTTTTGATTGAAGAAATGAAGATCTTGTCAAAAAATGAGACTTAGGAACTTGTCACTTCACCACTGGACAAAAGTTGGTTGGCTGCACATGGGTCTTCACTCCGAAGCATAAAGTTGATGCCTCGATTGAAAGATTCAAAGCAAGATTAGTAGCTAAAGGATTCACTCATATTTTGTGGAGTTAATTAGCGGGAGACTTTTACCCCGATTGCTAAGATGAACCCTATCAAAATTCTTATTTATTATGCAATTAATCTTTGATTGGGACACAGTGCAGCTACATGTGAACAATCTTTTTCCAAAGCGATTATCTCTTCTAGTTACCAACAAAGCAAAGTCGATCACACCCTCTTCATAACACATCAAAAGGGTAAACTCACCCTTCTCATTGTTTATGTTGATGATATAAGAATGATAGGGGATGACTTGATTGAAGAAGTTGAGATTAATGATCTAGGTAGGTTGTAGTATTTCATGTGGATTTAGGTTGTTGCTATAACAAAAATATGAATAGAAGGAAGTATATTCTAGATTTTATTGAAAGGAATTGGTATGATAAGGTGCAAGTCAATATAATCGCTTAATTGAAAACAATTACAAGTTACAAACATGGGTTGTGGAGGGTCAATGATAAGGAGAGAGATCAGAGGTTGGTTGGAAGACTCGTTTATCTCTCATGTTAGACAAGACATAGCCTATTTAGTCAGCTTGGTGAATTGGTTTATGCATGATCCCCTAGACCTCATATGCAAGTTTATCTTTCACATTTTTCAGTATCGGAAGTATGCTCCAAAGAAAAGTTTGCTTTTCTCTAAACATGGTCACTTCCGGATAAAAGCTTTCACAGACGCAGATTGATCTGGATCTTTAGATGATAGAAGATCTACATCTGGTTCTTGTACACTAGTCGGAGGAAGCCTAGTTACTTGGAAAAGAAACAAAGTGTAGTTGCAAGATAAAGTGCGAAAAGCAAAATATGGAGCTATGGCTAGGGTGTTTTGAGCTTCTTTGGCTACAAAAGTTACTGGAAGAATGGAGAATGTTTGAAAAAGGGAAACTTTTCTTGTACTGCGACAACATAGCTGCAATCAGTATAGTGTAGCCTTTTGTTCAACATGACCGAACAATAGTGAAGTTGATCGACACTTCATCATAGAGAAAGTTTCTAGTGGCATCTTGATTGCTTCATGTACTGTCAGAAAAATAGCTAGCGTATGTGCTTACAAAAGGCCTCAATAAGATTTTCCATATTTTGGTTTGCAAGTTGGGCATGTATGAGTGCGGCATCTTTGCTCCAACTTGACGAGGAGTGTTGATTGTGTTTCAAAATACCTACTTGTATAACATTCAAATATGCTCTCAGGCACAAATATCGAGGCCTGTCAACACAGGTTTACAACACAGGTTTCAAGTCCTACGATATTACGAGATGTAAAGACAAAGTTGGGAGTTGGTTTGTATGGGTGGAACGCAGCCGACGTCAGATGAGAAGAGTGGAAATTAGCATTAAATCCTGAAATGGTTAGTTACAGTATTTATTGAAGCTTCCAAAGTGCAGGGGAGGACAGTTAAGAGGTGGAACATGAAGGACCACTTTGCAGAGTTCTATTGCACTCTCAAATACAAGGGCGAACCCATCGGTGACCCCCTAAAGTTGGCACCAAGTTTCACTTAGACACCTCATGTCATGTCCCGCTGTGTCATTTTGACACTTTTTACTGAATTGACAAAGTGCGTGTGTTGCATTGATTTTAAGTGCGTAGAAAGCATTTTTTTTGTGAAAAATAATATTTTTTCGCTTCATCTTCTTCCCTCTTTCTCCTTCATCTTTCACCACCATTATGTACTGATTTTGAGTAAAACAAAAAGAATCATATACTCATTGAAAGATTGAAAAATAATCATAAACTAATTGAAATAACTTACAAAAGCTATTTTTTTAAAAAAAAAAAATCAGATCTAAAAAATAACACCACTACCTCACCGAAAAAGATGGAGATCCACCAGTTTTGTTACTATCTTTCTCTCTCTCCCTCTCTTCCGCCAAAACCTATTTTATTTAGAATTAGAATTATTAGTTATAAAAGAAAATATGAGACGTCATTGAAAAAAAAATTGGATCTAAATCTCCTCAATTTTTCTGGTGGAACTCCAATTTTCGGCAAAATTTTTTAGATATGAGTCATTGAAATGACTTCCTAGAAAATGAAGTCTTTTCTTATTGAAATTTTTTTAAAATATAAGTTTAAATGGTTTTTCTTTCTTCTTATAATTAAATTTTTACTTTTTTAACCAAATTGACACATGTCTTCTCTTAATTTGTCATCATGCCATGTCATCCGCGAGTGGATAACACACATTTTTTAACTTTTGTTGATTGTTAAAGAAGTGTCAAAATGACATAAGGTGTCTAAAATGAACAAAGCTCAGTTGAAGTGTCTAAGTGAAAGTTGGTGCCAACTTTAGGGGGCCATCGATGGGTTCGGCCTAAATACAATGAGAGCGGGAGATACATCAGTTTTATAACATTACAAGGTCAAAACAAATCAGTTATAATTACTCCAGAATCTACATTCAAAGGAGGTTGGGGGAATATAGCTCACAAGATTGTTGGTTTATTTATGAACTAGACAAAACACAGGGGATAACAATAAAGGGCAACAAACAACTCCACAGGTCCTACAAAGAAGCTTTATTCCGTGATAGATGGGTGACGGAGGCAACGGAAAAGGCAGAGATACAAAGCACAGCAAACAGAGTAAGGATCACAGAAGGCAAATCGCAATCAGAAAAGGACCTCTTGAACATATGCTTAGTAGGGAAATTCCAGTGCCAAACAAATGAAAACCCTAACTTGAACGATGTAAGAAGATGGGCCTGTAACTCTTGGAAGTCGGCGATAGAAGTCAAAGTGTATGCCATGAACGACGGCCATTTTATGTTTGAACTACCGTCAAGACTAGCAGCAAAGCATGTCTTAACAGCCCAATGGACCTGGAAGAAGATGAAGTTGGAACTTGAATGGTGGAAACCAACAATTGGCTACTGGCCTGCAGAAGTAAGGAGAGATTGGGTATGGATCAGACTGCTAGGTTTACCTATGAATCTATGGTCGCAGAAGGTTTTAAAAGAGATCGGTAACCTATGTGGAGGCCATATCGAGACGGAGGAGGAGACCTCTCTCAAAAATCATCTTCATTGGGCTAGAATAAAAGTACAAGGCGACGGTGAACGGATTCCCAGAGAAGTAGAAATAACCTGCGATGATTTCACTTACACCATTCCGGTATGGTGTGAAGCTTCGGTCACCGTGAAATTTTCAGAAAAGAGGAGAGAGGAGAAGGGAAAATACCCAACAGTCAATACCCAAGATCAGCTTTTGCAGATAACAAAGGAGGTAATAACAGCGAAAAAGGTGGATAGGCACATGGGGTCTTCCAGTGAGGGGTCTCTCATGCAAGTGGGCCCGAGATTTAAAAGGGGAGAATATAATGTTTATAACAGACAAAAACTAGGTCAAAGGAAAGTGGGCCCAAATTTGGGCCCAATTCTTTTGGACCCAATTGCTGGAGAAAAGGCTAGAGCCCAACCTTTACAAATCCCTTCGGAAGACATTTTTAACATTGAGATAGCAGCGAGTCAAACGAAGGAAAATAAAGCTCAATGCCAGATTACACCATGGAATAGGGACGATGGGGAACTGGAAGTTGCGAGACATATGGTAGACATGCCTGGAAAAAATAAGGAAGAATTGGGGAGAAAAGTACAGCGATAATGGTACAATCATTGGCAGAGGAGAATACAAATAGAGGAGCAAAGGATGTTATTCCACTGGGTATCCAATTCCCAGAGGAAGACTACAACACTCTGAGCACCTCAGAATGGATACACCAAAATATAATCAAACTGAGCTCAGAATTTGGGGTTAATTTCAAAGGATGTGAGAGAGAGCGAAGGAATTATTGATGAAAATTGACAATAATAAGCGAGAAAGTAAGGGGAAACAGAGTGAATAGTCAACATGCAAGAAGAAAGGGCAATTGGAACTAAAGAACCTACAACTAGATTCTAAGTTTCACAGCAATGGCTCTAGAAGTAAAGGGGGGTATTTGTCCATCATGGATCAATGAATTTAAACATTGCTTCCTAGAATGTGAGGGGACTGAATTGTGGGAAGAAAAGGTGTATGATCAGGAATATGTTAAGAATCTGGAAAGCAGATGTTGTGTGTTTTCAAGAGACAATTGGAGGGGGAGATTGCAAACATAGTTAAAGAAATTTGGGGTAGTAGATGGGCAAATTATGTGCAACTAGAAGCTAGTGGGACTAGGGGAAGCATACTAATTATGTGGGATAAAAGAATATGGGAAGATGAAGTAAGTAGTGTGGGACCATACTCAGTTTCATGTTGTTTCTCTGGCAAAAACCAGGAGATTTTAAATGGCACCTAACGGGAGTCTACTCCCCAAATGATAGAGTTGAAAGGGAAGAAACTTGGTGGGAAGTGGGGGCAGCTAGAGGTCTATTTACAGGTCCTTGGGTCTTATGCGGGGATTTCAATACAGTGAATATCCTTCTGAGAAGTTCAACTGCTGTAGAATCAGCAGGTCAATGACAGATCTTTCAGAGTTCATTGAAGACATGGAATTAATGGACTTGGACTTAGCAGGGGGGAGAGTTCACATGGAGGAAAGGTGAAAGACATTCCACAACAGCAAGACTAGACAGGTTCATGATCTCTGAAAGTTGGGATACAAAATTCAGGAATATCAAGCAGTCTATTCTGCAGAGAGAATTGTCTCTGATCATTCCCCATTGATGCTACAATGTGGAGAATGGGGTCAACCAAATCATATTTCAAGTTTGAAAATTGGTGGCTGACTACAAAAGGTTTCAATGACAGAGTAAAGGGATGGTGGGGGTCTTTTCATTTCCAGGGAAAACCAGATTTTATACTGGGAGCAAAGCTGAGGGCATTGAAAGAAAAGTTGAAAGAGTGGAGCAAGACCGGTCAGGGGAATCTGAAACAACAAAAGCAACTTGTACTCAATCAATTAACAGAAATTGAAAGGATACAGGATCAGAGAATTTTGGAGGAAGGGGAGACAGTTTCCAGATTAGCTCTTACCACTGAGTTGGAAGAAATAGTCAAAAATGAAGAAACAGCATGAAGACAGAGATCTAGGGCAGTTTGGCTTAGACAGAGGGACATGAATACCAATTTCTTCTACAAGGTAGCAAATTCACATAGAAGTGTCAACACTATTGATAAAATCAAAGTCAGGGAAGAGTTACTAACTGAACTTGCTGAAATTCAAATAGAGATCACCGAGTACTATGAGAATCTATACTCTGAAACTGAGGATTGGCGACCAGAATTGGAAATGAGGGAGTGTCCTATGATTGATGAAGATGACAACAACCAACTAATGGCCCCTTTTGAAGCGCAGAAAATTCTAGAATGCATCAAAGCATGTGCGGGGGACAAAGCCCCTGGCCCAGATGGCTTTTCAATGGCTTTTTTTAGACAGTGTTGGGATATCATCAAAACAGAATTGGTTGCAGCAGTTCAAAACTTCTATGTGGAAGGAGTGTTTGAGAAGAGTATAAATGCTACTTTTGTGACTTTGATACCTAAGAAGATAGGGGAAGAAGAACTTAATGACTTTAGACCAATAAGTTTAGTGGGGGGAGTTTACAAGATAATTGCAAAACTTTTGGCTGAAAGACTAAAGAAGGTGATGCATAAGGTTGTGAACAAGCAACAAATGGCCTTTATCAAGAGCAGGCAGATCATGGATGCAATGTTGATAGCCAATAAATGTGTTGATTCCAAGAAAAAGGATAAACAACCAGGGATCCTATGCAAGCTGGATATCCAGAAGGCATATGATCACCTGAATGGGAACTTTTTGATGAAGATGATGCAGAGGATGGGTTTTGGTCAAAGATGGTTAAAGTGGATCAGACATTGCATAAGCTCAGTGAAATTCTCTATTCTGATCAACAGAAACCCATGTGAGTTTTTCCCATCAAACAGGGGTTTGAGACAAGGGGACCCCCTATCTCCTTTTCTTTTTATCTTGGCTATGGAGGGGTTGAGCAACCTATTCCACACTGCAAGAGCAAATGGTTGGATCAGAGGTTTCAAAGTGGGGGAGAATACAAGAAACAATCTAGAGATCACTCATCTACAGTATGCAGATGACACTTTAGTATTTTGTGGAGCTGTAAAGGAGCACATGCTAATTTTGAGAGTCATTTTAAATATTTTTGAGGCTGTGTCAGGTTTGCACATAAACTGGAACAAGAGTTTCATTTATCCAGTAAACACAGTACCAAATATTAAGGACTTAGCTTACAAGCTTGGAGGGAAAGTAGGTGAACTACCAACAACCTACTTGGGAATGCCTTTGGGGGCTAAGAGCAAATCAAGTGGAATATGAGTGGTGTAATTGAAAAGTGTGAAAGGAAGCTCGTGAACTGGAAGTGTCAATATCTATCCTCAGGTGGCAGACTAACTCTAGTTAACAGTGTCCTGGATGCCTTGCCATCATACATGATGTCAATATTCCCTATACCAACCAAAGTAACCAAGAGGTTAGATGCAATTAGGAGGAACTTTCTATGGAAAGGCAGTGAAGATAAGAAGTATAATTTGGTCAAATGGGAGGAGTTGCTAGTTAGCAAGAGAGGGGGTGGACTCAACATTAGAGATCTGAGTACGTAGAATAAGAGATTGATGATGAAATGGTTGTGGAAATTTGCCTCACCAGAAGTATCTCTATGGAAGGAAGTAATAACAGCAAAATATGGCATGGAGGACAAGTGGTTGACAGAGGGGGTGACCAGCCCTTATGATTGTAGTGTATGGAGATCAATCAGGAACTTATGATTACTAGTCAAAGATAGAACCAAATGTAAGGTTGGAAATGGAGAAAAAGTGGCCTTCTGGAATGACATCTGGTGTCCGGTGCGGACAGGAGACACTCAAACAAGCATTCCCTGAGCTACATAATCTAAGCCAAGCACAGGAAGCATCAGTGGCAGACTTATGGACAGGACAAGGGTGGAATTTACATCTGAGAAGAAACTTAAATGACTGGGAAATAACATCCATAGCAAGATTTCCTGAGACAATGGCTAGGGCTACCAATCTAACAGAAGAGCAAGATAGACTGATATGGAAAGGGGAGAGAAAGGGAGAGTTCACTGTAAGATCTGCATATCGAGAATTGAGACCTATTGAAGAGCAGGGAGAACAAAAATCCCATACAAGGTGAATTATTTCACATGGCTTTTGGCAAAGGAGGAAGTCTTGACACACGAAAACTTGAACAAGAGGAAACACAACCTTTGCTCTAGATGTTATTTATGCGAAGAACAGGTGGAGACAGTCAACCATCTCTTTTTACACTGCAAATGGACAGATCAATTATGGCAGATGTTCATTCACAAGAGGAAGATCAAGTGGACAAAACCAGGGAGAATCATAGAAGTTCTAAAATGCTGGAATAGTGATGGAAATGCAGGAAAAAAAGAGGAGAGATGGAGGATTGTCCCAGTATGCATTTGGTGGACAATTTGGAATGAAAGTAATCAAAGATGTTTTGAAGGAAAGAACAACAATATTCAGAAGATAAAGATAAACTGCCTAGGTCTTTATTATTTTTGGTGTAAGGAAGTAGTAATAGGAAATTGTGAAGATGTTTCTAATGTTATTGACTGGTTGTAACTAGAAGATCTTAGGGGCTGTTAAGTACAAATTTTTGGAGGGGAACTACACTTTGATGTAGTATACCTGTGGATATATAGAAGTAAATGTTACCTTTCTCAAAAAAAAATAAAAAATTAATTAGCATGATTTTAGGAAACTTTATTTTTCCTTTTCCCTGCATAATTATAGATATAACTTTTTTTTATTGTAATCAGTTAGGATTCACTTGTATAAATTCCCCTCTTCATGGGATATGAAGGCATTGAAATACAAAGAAGCCTTTCTTCTTTCTCAAATTCTACGTGAATAAAATCGGCATATTGTTTGGAATAACCAGATATCTTATTATCGTGAATTACTAGAAAATGTTACAAAGTTCAAGCTCCATGAGTGTTTTCACTCCCAACTACATATGCAACTTTATGCTGTAATTTTCTTTGACAAGTGTGAGACTTGCTGGCGTTAACCAACTTTTAGTTGATACATGGGTAGATTGGGTTGTACTCCCAGTTTCACTCCATTTCGTGAGGAATGAACTTCTGATTCTCTTGTATTAGTGAATTTGAACCCTATGTTCCTTTTTCTTTTGGTTTTTACCAAGTTGTTCCTGAGCGGCTAAGCCAATACCTTCTATTGCATAATTTTCATCTTGATCTTTCTTGAGATGTGTTCCTACATCTTTTTGTTCCAAGAAAATTTTGCTTGTTCTAATTTGGGCAAGGGCTTTTCAATTAATCTTCTCACACATTCCTGCTCCAGACTTCCACACCTTTAATTTATTTTCTGACATCTCTAAACCTTTTTGCTCCAAATTTATGGCAGGGATTTGACCAATAATCACTTGCCTGTATTTTCCATAAAGGTAGATGCACAATAAGGGCCTCGGCAATTATGATGATAGAAGGGATAATTGTATTACTAATTAGTAGTATTCGGTATCTAATTTTAAAACAAAAACCAAGGAAACTGCATGCCTAGGAGTTGTAATCTTCTTGATTATCTTACATCTTTGTTTGGTGGGAAGTGAATTTAGGAAGGAAAGATTTGATATTGATGATATGTTGGACATATACTTTTTTGTTGATGGAGCTTATATTATGTCACTCTTTTGATAACTATTAATCTTATCATCACTCAAGATATGCTGTATCCCTATATCTTGAGTAATCTTTGCTCGTTACTTCGTTCCTGCATTGCCTACATCAGTATCTTGCATCATTTCCTTCATTTGATTATGAAATTTGTCACTCTGAGGCTGTTTCATCTTTTTGGACTAATAGTTATTCCTCGAGCAACTCGATAGTGTTCTTCAAGGTAGTGAAGATTCCATAAGGTTTGGATTTTACATTTTCGAATTTTAATTTCCATTTAACTGGCTAATATCCTTATGCTTCCACTGGTGAACTGGAAGTACTCAAGGAATAAACTTGGTTTGTTTATTGCAGTCATGATGAACTCCTGTGCAGAAGTCGTGATCCATCAATTTCTGACTATGGTATGGGCGATTGGCGACCTTTGTAAATGTGAGATTATAAAGTGCTTTATTCTTCTCTATGTGACCTGATGATGTGTGCTGTTTAGTTGTTATGTTCTTCAGATTTGTGACATCAGGTGAAATAAGAAAGCGGTCCGAGTTTTTCGAACCATTTATTCTAGGACTAACGAATACCTCAGTGGAGCAGGTTTGTTCTTAAAACTTTTTCGAATTTTTAGACTTATTTTTGTACAATGAACATATGCCTAAAATTGTCTAATGTCTACTAAATAAACTAGCTTGTATGAGTACTTCCTTGCAACCTGTTTTGTTAAATGGTGTCCCACTGCTGTTAGAATCCAGGCCCTAACCCATCTTGTTATTTGAAAACACAGTTTTGCAAGTCAGCAGTGGAACCCATGAGTGAAGAGAGTGATCATGTACAAATTATAGCCCTATCAGATGCATTGGGTGTACCAATCCGTGTTGTATATCTTGACCGAAGCTCATGTGAGAACAACAGCATCAATGTAAATCACCATGACTTTATTCCTACTAGCAGGGAGGTTGGGAATAGTGATGTTTCCAAGACCACAAATCCTCCATCTATCACCCTGCTGTATCGCCCAGGGCATTATGACATTCTGTACCCTAAGTGATGTTCTTCAGCCTGCACTTGTTAGCTTGTTTTCATTTAGTTTGTGGAAACTTTGCTTATAGATATTGATATGTATGATCAATGGGTATAGAAACTGTGTTACCATCAATAATCTGACTTTGTTGACGAGGGCCGAATTGTAGATAAGTGGAGCTTTCTTAATCCTCTCATTACAGTGGTTTATTAGTTGAAATTTTCTTTTGTAAAACTATATATAATGAGGTGATACTTATCAGAAGAGATTGAAAATTTTGCTTGGATTCTACTACAAACTAGGTAAGAGTTGCCCGTGCAAGCATGGGCCAACATTGCAATATTTTTGTGAGTTGAATGCAATGATAGTGCATACATGGAGACACGCGTGCGCGCGCACACGGGTATATATATATATATATATATATATGTAGATATTATAAATATGGTTGGCACAGTTGTTTTGTTTGTTGTCATGGCTGTCGCTTACATTAGATAATTACATTCTACAATATTTACATAATGCTGCATTTTAGCCCTTTGCGCCAGAAAGTATCTGTGAAATAAGAGGGAAAGATGAATTTAGTGTGTAGTTATGGGGAGGAGTAAATGTGGAGTGTGATTGCAAGATTTAAGTACCTGATGGTTTGCAAGAAGTAGCAGCAAAGTCCACGCTATCAACAGCAAAAGTGTCCGCCATCAACATTTGTAGTAGCTGAGTAGACAAAAGGGTGGTGCCAGCCATATCGCAAAAAAGTAGTATTATACTACACTGATTACAAAAGGAGAAAACTCAGTTGTTGAAGAAATAGAATGCTGAAAAAATATATGCTAAGTTGTATAATTTGATTATTTAGTTAGGAATAAGGCGAGTATCCTGCAAGTTGTCATCCAAATCTCTCTCTCTCTATATATATATATAAAGGAGAAACATGGGGCTGCTGATGTGGCATGCTTTTAAAGTCAGGAATGATATTTATCTTTTTTTTCTCAAATTTTTGATATTTTTCAGTCTTTAACTCCGTGAAAAGGAAAAGGCATCAGTTTAATTTTAAAGCTTTTGTAACTCCTTATGTCCAATTAACCACACCCTTTTAAAACATTTCTTAAATTAATATACACTTAAATAGATGGAAGATGAAGAGACTAAAAACTTTTCATTTTCCACAACAGTTTATATTTAGCCTATAAAATAGAAAGATTTTAACATCCATAAACAATTACAACACACTTCTTAACTTTGTTGCTGCTTCTTTTTCATCTTCATGTCAATCAATTTCTGATTATCATGTTGTATATATATTTCTATTAAGAATGTATTACGTCGATCTGATATTACATGTGTGCTAGCGTTGTTGTCATCATCATGACTCATGAGCAACTCATAATGTCAATAGATTTGTCCAACTTCATATTAGCGGGAATGATCACATTAATACATTTTTCTACTACATCCAACAAGAAAGGAGAAAGAGATATTACACATTGGTGTAGGAAGAAAGATCATGTTGTATCTCCTTAAAATAAAAGACTTTTTGAAAGGATGTTGCACTATAATTCTTTCTACAAAGAGATATATGTTGAGAAAAATATTTATATGGTTGAGAAATTTGTAAGTGTGAAGAGTGTTCAAAGGGCAAGAAGATTATTGGAGAAAGAACCAATCTATTTATGTAATTCATATCAAATTAGGAAGAGAATAAGGAAGAATTATTTGGGAAAAAAAATAATTTATTTATAGAATTCATGAAGATTATTGGAGAAAGAACCAATCTATTTATGTAATTCATATCAATCAATTTATGCATGAAGATTATTGGAGAAAGAACCAAACTATTTATGTAATTCAAATAAAATTAGGAAGAGAATAAGGAAAAATTATTTGGAAAAGAAATTAATTTATTTATAGAATTCATATCAAATTAGGAAGAGAATAAGGAGAAATTTGTTATGTAATTTAAAAAGAGGCGAAATTAATGTTGACATTATTTCTTTCAACCTTTTTGTTCAACTAATTCCTTTTTCTTTATGTTCAAAAAACTTTTTTCTATTTTATTTGTTCTTTTTGCATCTCTAATTATAATTAAAGATATGATGTTAATTTAGGAACAAATATATATGTATATCAAGTTTCATTGAACATACATGTAACAGTGAATATCATTGAACATACATGTAACAGTGAGTTTCATTGAACATACATGTAACAGTGAGAGGAAAATTCAACAACGCACCAAAATAGTAACAACAATCATAAAGAAGAGAAAGATAACAAGCAATAGAAAAAGAACAACAAAATTGACATAACACACTAAAAGCTAATTTAGAGATGAGGAGAAGAGACCTTAGAATGAACAAAAACATCGCGACTCCTTTACTTTGTCTCTTCTTCTGATGATGATGGAGTGTTATTTCTTCACGAAAAGAGAAAGAGATGATTTCTCATGTAATAATCAAATTTCTTCAAAATATAAAGAGTTTTTGAAAGAGTGTTGCACTATAAATATTGAAAGAAAAAATCATTTTGATTGAGAAATTTATAGAAAGAATAACAAGTGGTCCAAGAGCAAGAAAAATTATTTAGAGAGATATTCAATTTATTTATGGGATTCATATTAAATTAGGAGGAGAATAAGGAGAAATCTACCAATATTTTAATTCCATTTTTTTTATTTTTTTCCGTAAAACGTTTTTCTAATTTATGCTTCCTTATCTATCTTTAATTAAAGTTTGTTTTATTATCTTTTAGGGATAAGAGTCTGAAAAATACCCCAACTTTGGTCGAATTTGCTGTTGCGATACTAAACTTTCATGAGGACCTATTACCTCCCTAGACTATTTAATACCGTATTTTAAACATATATATTTGCCCACGTGGACATAAAAAATAATGCAAAATTATAAATAGTAATGTGTCCACGTGGGCATATATATACCTTTAAAATACACTATTAAATAGTTCAAGGGGTAAAAAATACGGTATTAAATAGTCTAGGGAGGTAATAGGTCCTCATGAAAGTTTAGTATCGCAACATCAAATCTGACCAAAGTTGAGGTATTTTTCAGACCCTTATCCTATCTTTTATAGATTTTTCACTGAAGGTTGTCTGTATTTTTGTAGTTTTTTTTTGTTTTTAAATTTAATATTTTTTTCTAATTTTAAAGACTAAAAATTTCACTTTCAAATTTTATTGAATATCAAAGCTGGCCATATTTAATTTCATTCATCATTAATCAAACTATATTTTTTACTTTATTGCCTTAATTTGATCTCTTTATTCTCATTTATATCATTTCTTATTTCTTTAAATTGCTTCTTTCCTTTTTCTTTTTTTCATACTTATTTTATTTATTTGTTAGAAGAAAATAGTTATTATAAATTGGTAAGAATTGCATATATATATTTTACGAAATTTGATTTATTTTATTTAAATTTAGATCATTTCTTATGCTAATTGATTCATATCTATACGTAATAATAAAGTTAAAGTTAGAAAAGGATGACAACCTTCTCACTTCAGATATTTATTTATTTTATCATATTTTTATGACATTTTCTCTTATATTTTTTTTAAATAATTGCTAAAAATTGTGTCTAGAAGTTTATTTATTTATTTTTCTAATTCTTATTTTGTGCATTTCTATTTTTTAAAATAATGAAAATTTTACCTTGAAATTTTGCAGAATATCAAATATGACCATATTTAAATCCTTTCATCATAGATGCTATTATTTTTTAAAATTTTCTTTCCTTAATCTCATCATTAATATAATTTATATCATTTCCTTAAATTAATTTTTTCCTTTCTTTGTTCTTTGTTCTTTGTTCTTTGTTCTTTGTTCTTTTTATTTATTTTAAAAATTAATTGTTTTAACTTTATAAGAATTGCATTTTTTATACATAAATAGACTTTAATTTGTCATTTATTTCTAATTTCTGTTTTTGTTGATTTTTTTTTCTTATCTATCTTTAATTATAGTTTTTTTTTTTTATATAACTTTAATTGATGTTTGTTTTATTTTCTTTAATATATCTTTTATTAATGTTTATATATATATATATGTGTGTGTGTGTGTGTTATTAGGACGTTGTATTAAAGTATTGGGGTGAAGAAGAAAAATACGTTTTATAAGGTATTATAAAATAGGTGCCAGGGAATTATAAGTATTGGAGTGAAGAAGAAAAAAATATGTATTATAGCATTATATATTTAATTTTTAATTATTTTAGTTGGGATCATTTCATTATTTATGAATATTAAAATAATTCTAAATCTTAAATAATTTAAATAACCAAAAAACAAAGATAGGATTTACTTTGTAAAACGGTTTTGAAAAATATAATTATCTATAGTTTATGTTTAAATAAAATATTTATTGTTTTTCTTTTCTATAGTTTTTTTAAAATCTTTTTCTTAATTTAAAACTGAAAATTCTACCTTACAATTTGATATTTAAGATATATTTAATCATTTTCATCATCAATGCTATTAATCTCTTTTCTTACCATTCTTCAATCTTTTCATTAATGTTATTTATGTCATTTTCTTAAGTTACTCATTTTTCTTTCTTTGTTTTTATTTATCTATTTAATTTAAGGAATTAGCTATTATAATTTTATAAGCATTGTATTTTACTTCTTTTTTTACAGAATTTAATTTTTCATATTTTGAAATTTTAGATCATTTCTTTTGTTAAAAAATCTATACTTACATATAATATTAAAATTGAATTATAAAAAAAATAAGGTGGCATGTCTCATTAAACAGTATCATTATTTATCTTCTTGGTTTTTTCTCGGATTTTTGAACTTTTTTCTTAATTTTTTTTATCAAGAAAACTTGTAAAAAATTATATTTCTTTCCCATTAACTGTGGACATTTATTCCATTTCTTCAAAACTATCTTTGTTCTTTTCTTTCTTTCATCTTCCTTCAGACAAATATGTATATAATTTTCTCATTATTGTCATTTATTTTATTTCCTTAAAATATCTCTCTTGTCATTCTTATCTTAACATATCTATTTTTTTTATATATATATAATTAGGAGTCTTAAATAAGAAAGAAAATCACGTAATAATAAAGAATATTAATATTGATTGGATCATAATTTAATTGTTTTTCTCAAATTTTATTTACAGTTCTGATAAAAAAAATTCTTCATTTCATTTCTCTAATCATTAAAATTGTTATTATACAATTATGGTATTAAATTGCATTTAGATTAGTATTTTATATTTGTCTTTTCAAAATCACTATTTGATGGTCAATTTAAAATTCAACACACACTTATATATATTACATTTCTTTTCTCATTAATTATTGTTCTTCCAAAAATAAAATAAAAACGTAGTTTTCCTTATTTATATCATTTATTTTAAGTATCTCCCTTGAATCTATTATTATTTTCTTCTATTTGTT
Organism: Solanum stenotomum; assembly: GCF_019186545.1. NCBI lineage: Eukaryota > Viridiplantae > Streptophyta > Magnoliopsida > Solanales > Solanaceae > Solanum > Solanum stenotomum. The sequence continues at coordinate 38,519,517 of NC_064283.1, forward strand.
TTTTCTTTAAATTAATTTGTCTCAACATACTCAACTTGATTGGATAATAATTTAACTATTTTGCTCACATTTTTATTTAGAATTTCAATAAAATATCTTCACTTTTTTTTCCACCCATCTTCACTTCATTTTCAACAATTAAAATAGTTATTATACAATTATGATTGTTAAGCGCATTCAAATTATTATTTTATATTTTGTTCTTTCAAATTCACTATATGATGGTCCACAATTATATATATTATTTATATTTTTTCGTTATTCAACGATGAATTAAAACAATACGATACAATAAAATTTATATAACAATTAAAATAAACATGTAATTAAATTAACAATACAATATAACAGATAACAATCATTCAATAAGGTGTAATGTTTTAGAAAGTGCAACCAACCAACACATATGTTCCATCAATAATTATTATCAATTATATATATAATATTCATTTATTCACTAATAAATTTATAACCGCGCGAAGCGCGGCTATGTTCACTAGTCTAGGCATAATTCTGAGAAAACATGGGTCTAAAAAAATAAAAGAAAAAGCAAACTAAAGTGTACATATTGAACAAAATATCAACAAGCATGTGGGTCATCGACAGTACATCACGTCCCTGCTTGTATAATCAAAGTTCTGATGAGACTACAAGTTGCTGAGCCAAGTTACTGAAAAGCAATATGTAACAATTACGTCAACAATCAATGACAATTTTAGAGTTAATGAATCATATGATACTATGATGTTTTCATTAACAAATAAGAAACACAACCTCAAGGTATTGTCCTCTTCTTTATCACTAGAGAAAAGACTCATTGGACAAGTTAGATACTTATACTATGTACAACATTTTGTTTAGTTCAAAACTCTGAAGCTTCACACCGCTCTATACACATGTTTCACAATCTAAAACGACTTTGATACCTTTAAAATTCTCTGTCTCGATGTACTTTATGCATCTTTCATAATCAGACGTCAATCCTACTGTAACAGCCTAACACCTCTATACGGAATGATTAAATCAAATTCACAAACCTAGCATCATGGTAGACATAGTTAATGAAAATGTTAAGGTAAAATTGCTCCTATTCCTTCAAATACTCATGTAACACCCTTGAGATTTTCATGTACTTCCCCCCCTAGATAAAGAAAAGGAAGATTATTGCAATATGTGACACAAACAAACGCCTAAATCAATAGAACAGAAAAAGGAAAACTTAGCCTCTTATTTCACTCCACACATCTCCCACGCCAAGGCAATGGTTATACGAATAAAACCTTAAATCAAGTGAAAACAATCTGCATTTTCAATAGAAATATCTTGGTGCCATAATTTACACATATCATTTAGTATCATCGAAATCCTTCATTTCTGTAAGCATTTAAACTTAACAAAAGACAAAGGCAACAAGTAAATTATTACAAAACAAGAAACCCAAATAGTATTAAGGGGCCATGCACAATCTGCATTTCCAATAGAAATATCTTGGTGCCATAATTTACACATATCATTTAGTATCATCGAAATCCTTCATTTCTGTAAGCATTTAAACTTAACAAAAGACAAAGGCAACAAGTAAATTATTACAAAACAAGAAACCCAAATAGTATTAAGGGGCCATGGAGCAACCAAATATAACAAACAAAAATTTTAGGAAAACATTAGTATAATCATATAACATAAGGTAAAAAGAATGAAACTTTAGAGAGGAATAGAAAGACTCAAAAATGCCATAGGCACAACAACAGTGGCTCTACTTCTTCTGTGTATAGCAGCATTTTTCTTTTGTTTTTTATGCCAGTTGAAAGTTTGTGATGTATGTCTGTATTTGACAGTATGTATCAAGTAATAAGAATAAATTGAATATATTGTTGGATAAAAATTGAAAGTTGCGTAGAGAGAATACATTTAGTCTTCCTTTGTCATGATTTGCTTCAGCTTGCGTTTGCTGCTTTCTGGAGTTGTTGGTGCAGTGAGTGGCAATGGAAGGTTGCTAGCAACATCTTTTTCGGTGATTGAAATGATGAATAATTTTGCTGAAGATGCATCCTTGTATTTTGCGAACAACTTCTTTATTTGGATAGTGAGTGTCTTCCCTAGCAGTTTGTGTTACACAGGTATGAGTGACAACAATTGTCTCTAAAAGTTGAAAGGAAATCATGTAAGATAGATTTTTAAACAAGAAGCAAGAGGTTGTAGAGTGTTTTACCTTGATGCAACGTATTTCATGAATTTTTGTCACAATGAGAAATAATAGTTCTTCTCCATAGAGTGTTAACAAATGAATGTAGCTTTGCTTGCATTGATAGTAGCAATTAATTGTTCTGAATTGATTGTCTCTGTGGATTTTTCGGCCATGAGTTCGAGTTGAAAAAGCAATCATTAATACTTACATTAGGATAGACCATTTACATTACACTCTAAAGTTGTGCATGAATGCTTTGTTCACGGAGCTGCTAGGCACTATTCCAAGTTGCAATTTTAGAAGCCATTTCTTAAATGTGTTGTTGACTCCAATCAATTACTACTGGATTTATTCAAAGTTAATGAGAGATAGGCTGGCAAACAATAAGTAGTGAGGGTTTGGGAAGAATACAAGATGAGCTAAATTTCACTATTTACATATTAATTAGAGGCATACATTTTCCTTTATATGTTACTAAGACGACTGTATATATGGTTTAACCAATCTTTCAACACTACATCACTTTTTATGTAATACAATAAAAAAAATAGTGCAATTACAAATTCAAGACATGCAAAAGAAACAACAATTAGAACTAATATCAAATTACTCTACCGAAAAATCCACAACCCTTTTTACCTTTGACTGGAAGATGGCTGAAAAGTTGCTAGTCTTGAACTAGTCTTTACTCTCTAGTCTTGCAGCCAGATAGTAAGATGAGATGTCTTGGTTCCAAACAAGTTGTGGTCACTTATATAAGCCTAAAAGTAACCCCAGTCTCAAAAAGATGGTCGAGTTCTAATTATAATGGTTAATGCATCTAAATTTCACTCTTTTATTTGATGTCAATTGATTACTGCAGAACAGAAATGTACGGAACAAATAGGGTGGATAGGCCTAAGCATGACACTACACTCCACATTACACGTATAGACGCGAACCTCCCTCCTTACCGTACGTGTGATTCTCATCTCATACGGCTTGCACAAAGACTACAAAATCCCTTACTTGCACTATATCCTTGGAAGTTGAATTAGAAACAATAGGCTAGCTTACCAAAGCAAGTGAAGTTCAGTTCAAAACTGATATTTTATGAGAATAACAACTATGTAACAACACCTCTACTCAATCTCCTATACATGTTGGAATTATGTGGGCCATCAAAAGAACATAAAGGACTGGAGGCTATTTCTTAGTGTGGAAAAGCTTCACTCTACCCTCTCAAAAGCTCTCCCATTTCATTGAGGCCTCATATTTCATCAACATATCTATTTGTATCTCACCATAACATGTATCAAGTAAAAATAAATTGGATAATTGTTGGATAAAATTTGTATCTGAAGATGAAAATAGCACAGACTCGAGTAGAGAATCTGTGGACTGTTGAAAAGATGGAAGACATGTGTAGAGAATACCCTGACCGTCTTCCTTTGTCATAATCTATTTCAGCTTGCCTTTGCTGCTTTCTGGAGTGGTTGTTACAGTGAGAGGTAACGACTGGTTGGTAGTGATAATTTTTTCAGTGATTGACATGATGAACAAATTCGCTGAAGATGTATATTACTCAGTCATGATTACAAATCTAGTTGTGGACATTAATATTCTAATATAAAAGTGTACTATGAAATTGTAGCTAAACAGAATGTAATGAACTGTAACTCAACTGATAACTAAGATGACAAAGAAATGTACAATAAATGAGACACTAAGATTTTAGATAGTGCTGCAGGAGACAAAGACATAGAGATCATATTTGGACATTGAGATAGGGAGATCCTAGATAATGTAACTTTTATTTATTTAGAAGATCTTACTTCTATGTGGACAAATATGTTGGGTTGAATAAAACTCTATTTTCTAAACTAATTCCAAGGTAAGATTATCTACTTATGACTTTGATATTGACATAAGCTTCAATGTTAGAATTCGCAGTCAAACAGAGAATTTGTGGGAATACAGTGGGTTCTGAAAAGAGAGTAATGACGATAGTGGTAGGTTGATGTTATCGCTTTAAGCCCGTAAGTATTTCATTTGTTTGATTTCATGAGATATCAACTTCAATGTTGTAGTGACCTTTTTTCTACTTGATTCTTATTCACAATTGTTGTTATTGTTAAATTTTTCATCTGCCTACAGATTTCTTGTACTAGATTGAATTTTCTTTTTTTCTTTTGATGAGATAGATGATTATATTGCTTGAAAGTTTTAACACTTTAGACTAAGCTTCATCTTTTGGCTATTACCTAGAAAGAAGATAAGATCTTCTTGATTCACATACTGTCTGTATGCAATTAGTGAAGATGAGAAGATATTTAAAACGTATTGGTTCGTTGTGGAGTTAATATCTTAAAAGGTTACTGAACTATGGGTGATTCCTTGGTCACATTTGTCATCTTTGCAAACTTTCTCATGCTAATGAGATACTATCAAGATGCCAATATTCCATAAAACTTTATAAAACAACCATATTGCAGCCTTAATTTGCCATGAAATTTACTTTATTTATGTGTGATTGATTGTGTTTTATACTTTGTGTTGTTATTATTAGTACTTTGTATTGTTATTTCTATTTGGCATCAATTCATGCTCTTTTGTTTGTTTCTAAATGTTCATTTTTATCTCCATCCCATTGAGATCAATAGTGGTTTTCCATCAAACTTTGTTTTTTAATTATAATACACAACACGTGTTGTGCTTTTGTGAGACACTAAAACAGAATGAGACACTCACGAAAAGTATGTATTAGATTGTGATAATATTATCGTTACTTCTAGTATGAACAATACACTAATGATTTGTGAAGTTTCAGCCCATCCAAAAATCAAGAAATGCCTAATCCGCTTTGCAAAATTAAGAAATTTGATTGGAAAAATTATATTGAACTTCCCTTGGAACATACTCCTAGTCAGAAATTCTAATTCATTTAAGTGTAGAGGTTACGAAAAGAGAGTGTAAGATCCTAATTCCACTTATACCTGCTACCAATAGTTTCTTACTTTGTCTATGACACATTCCTGAACTTTTTCTGGTTATCTTCCTCTTCATCAGTAACAAGACTATAACTTTGTACCCTTAAACTCCTCAAACACTCCAAAATTTCCTATCAACTGGATCGCTATTAATCAAGGAGATAAAATGAGGAAGGAGAGAAAAAGAAATCACAATAACGGGTGGAAAAGAACATACCTGTAGCTGAAACCTTAATTGTAATAACTGCAAATTCTTAACTTCACACTGCACGCGAAAATAATTGTAGAATGAATTTAGTATTTTTTATAATTTGTATCTATTAAATAGCATTTGTCATAGTTGACCTTCAACATATGATATTTATTGTGTAGCCATGTGAATTTATGAAAACTTAGACAAACAAAACAATAAAGCTATTTGGTTTCAATACACTCTTTTCTTGCATAACAATAGGGGGACTACAATAGTTTATTAACACGTCATGGGTTCCATGGGCATTTCAAGTTTTTCCTGTGTTTCCACAAAATCAGCTGACAAACAATTTCGCTAAGCATTGGCCCTGCTTTAGTATTTATATGAGATTTCATTTATTCGATGATCTCTAAGCGCTGGTCCTTCCTCACTATTTACATGAAATTTCACTTATCAATTTCAAAAGTCAAATTCAACTAAAAAGAAACCTAACAATTCCACTTTCCCTAAATTCCACAAAAGAAAAATCAAGGTGATTGTGCATTATGCCTATAAAACAAAGAAGAGTAGAAGGTAGATTTAGAGTGACAACAAGTGCTCCACACCAAAACTCACAAGCAACAATATTCCAACTAACACTACCAAATATAGCAAGAGAAAAGATTTAGCTAAAAAGAACAAAACTATAGTGCTTTACCTATCAGTTCCTTCCTCCAGAACCTCAAATTAAGCCTAAGAAAGGAATATAATAATACCCTTAAATTTGAGAGAGACTACTGAAAATTAAAAAAACTCGGCTTTTCAAGGAAGGTGCTAACTACTTCTCAAATCGCTTTACTACGGATATGAGAGAGCACAATGCGTTCAATTGCATCCTAGAAATCAACTATGAAAACGTCAATGCAATAAGGCGAAGAAACTCCAAGCTAAACCCATAAGAACTCAGAAAATTGGTTCCGATGAAAAACTCATATATGAACGGAGGAAGTTCAAAAGAATTTTGATAAAGAAAACTTACTGCATTCTCACAACAAAAATCTGAAACAGAAATCCAAAATAGAACACGGATACCTTAATCACCCAACCAAAATTGAAACCATAACAATTAAAATTATTGGGACTTCCAAAACAGAACAATCGAACATCACAAAAACCCAGAAAATTAATTCAAATGGAAAAAATCATATATGAACGGAGGAAGTTGAAAAGAGTTGTGATAAAGAAAATCCAACTAAAATAAACCACAAAGTACATTTCGATGGAAAAAGACCAAATTAATAGCAAATTAATAACTACGTGTAAGAAAACACAGCAAAAATTTATTGCATGTGAGAAAACACAAAAAAAATCTGAAATAGGAATTCAAAATAGAACGGGGAAACCATAATCACCCAGCCAAAATTGAATTGAAAGCATAGCGATTAAAATTACAAAAATCCAGAAAATTGAAAGCATATCGATTAAAATTATTGGGACTTCCAAACACAAGAAAAATGCAACACCAATAATATGGAAAAAGAAGCAAATTTTCACACACAAAAACCAATTTTGGTTCCCGAACTTCAATTTTGAGGAAAAGAAAGATGATGCAAGAAGAACTGAATAAAAACCGAAGAGTATTACCTAGATGGAATATTGAAGGAAGCAACAGAACACTAATGTGCTGGAGTATAAATGATGAAGACACAAAGTGAGGTGTAAATTGACAAGGCAGGAGGAAGACACGTAGCTATAACAGATACGTGAAAAGACAGAAATACCATTTACATCAATAAAGCAGGCATGTTGAAACAAGCCTTTTCTAATATAAGAGAAATATGATAGTAGTATATTCTTAAATCTCCTCATGTACTGTCATGATATAGTAGACTCAAAACTTTGAAGCTCCACTTGTTACTCAACATTCAATGTTTAGGAATAGTTGTAGAAGAAGAAGAAGATTTGGTCGGTTTGATTTCTTCAGTGAACCTGAAGGCGACGTGATGTCTTTATTCAATTACAGAACATGGTTGGCTGGTCTGCGCAACTACCATATAGTGTTTGATAGACCAGCCTGTTAAGTGATATCTACTTGCTCATGTCTTAGATTGTATCGAATACGAATTAGAGTATTATAAGTTTCAACTTTGTCGTCCACCATTTTATAATAATTATTAATTAGATAGTTGCATCTGCATTACAAACACAGTCAATAGTCAAAACCTGCACATGAAGAGACAACTCCAAATCCTAAAAGCTATAGCAACAGTTACAAGAATGTGTGTTTGTAGTTTCATGTTTACAAATTGTACAACGCCAATAATGGATACCACATTAATCTCATCCTCTCTATTATTGCTACTCTAAACTTCCATGCTCTTCGCATCATCTGCTTTCTCCAAAATTCTTCATGACATTGAGATTTATGTCATCCATATCTCCAATATCATTGTCTTGCCCATAATGATCTACACTCATCTTTCCACCTTCAAATGGGGCACAACAACAACACCAACCACAAATGTATTCTACTACAAACAAACAAGTTCACAAATTGAATTCTTACTCTCCCGACAATGATGACATATTTATAAAACTCAAAGTACTCATGAAAATAATTAGGTGAGAAAGTGATCGCTATCAATAAAAATAGTCAACAAGAGAGTCAGGGTCGAATACCACAAGGAGTGATATATTTGTAGGAATTCAATTAGGAAATTAAGATGCAAATAAATTCATTGTAGCAATTAGGATAAATGGGTGGATGATTCCACCAAATTAAAGGAAAGGTTTTGAAATCAATTAACACAATTCAACTATAAACAATGATTCAAACAAGTAAAGCAAAATATAGGGGTGTGAGAGTTTGTATCAATATCAAATAGGGGGTACAAGTGATTGCTCAATAATGCTAACTAATCATGGATAGGCTGGATAATCGTCAACGATACAAATCTTCTTTCAATCTCAACACACCATATTATAGAATCTCCTTTCGATCTCATCCATGTAAATACATATCAACCCAATGCCTTACTAAAATCTCTCTTTCAAGTAGCACGATCGGCGTATCACTGTTCTATTCTTCAGCTCGCCTTTTCTTGGCTTGATGCTTCAGTTGTTTAAAACTCAATTGTCGAACTCGATCGAGTCTGCCTTTCATGTTCGGCGAATTGTGGTTACCACCACTACTAAAAAAAAGTGAATACCGACCAAAAAATTACCGACCTCAAATAGAAGTAGGTAATTTCTGACCTCCAGAGGTCGGTATTGTTAAAAAGAATAGAAAATACAAAAAAGATTTAGAAAACCGACTACAAGTAGTCGATTTTTATGAAAAGTAAAGCGGGAAAATCAAATACCGACCTCTGAAGGTTGGAATTTTTTCCGGAAAAAATGAATTACAATAAACACTGACCTCTTGATGTCGGTATTAAATAAATCAATAAAAGGGAAATGTAAGTCTATAACCTTACTCAACAATGAATTCTACTTTAATTTAAAAATTAGAATACAAATGAAATTACGCTAATGAAAATAAGAAACATAATTAGATAATACAAAAGATTGCATGAAATCAAATAAAATATATAAAATAAACTTTTAAGAATAATAAAAAAGAAAGAAAGAAAAAAGAATTGAATAAAAAGGATAATGAATGGGCCTAGAGGCCGAAAGGGGAGGGAAATGTTTCCTGCCATTTTGTACTTGGACCCATTTACTCATACTCATATAGCATTACTGTGTTGAAGGAAACTGATAGGAAAGGATGGAAGCGGTAAGGTCTCAGAGGAAATCTTTGGTGTCCACCGGCGTCAGTTCAATACTTCCTCTCTATCGTTCTACCCCTCCACTTGAAGTCCGTCTTGAAGATTTTGAGCTTTACTCCATTGATCGCCTCCGAGGTACTCAAACTATAAACTTTCAGATCTCATTTCCTTCCTCTACGCTTACTAATTTTATTTTTCTTAATTCAATCCAGTTCTTAAAGGTATTTCGGATGCTTTGTCTAGAGGAAAGAAGCCCGATGAAATGGAGAAATTGGTAACTCTATTTTAGTATAGTATATTTTATTTCTTTTTACATTATACAATTGGATTCATCTACTGCTTTCAAAATTAGGTGTTGGATCTGTGGAAAACAAATATGAGGCATCAACATTCATCTGAGCTCCTTAATAAGGACATAATTTCACATTTTGTTTTGCGACTTGTTTATTGTAGGACGTGAGTACCATTTTTTGCCTTTTTCCAATTTCCATAATTCTAACAATCCATTCTTTAAAATATATAACTTAATCTTTTAGGGAGGAATTAAGAAAATGGTTTCTTTCAAATGAAACTACCTTATTTCGTTACCGTTTCTGCGATGAACCTTCTGAAATTCAGGTTTGCCACATTTTCTATTCCTCTCACAACATCTTTATGCTTATTGTTTGTGATATAATAAATTTGGACGCAGAGAGCGCTAATGGCAGAGTTTGATCTTCCATACAAAGCTGTCACCACTGCTGAATATGAGGTAAATATTTTAAAAAGATTTTTCTTCTCTTAATACCACTACATTGAGGTTTTACTTTTCGCCAATTTATTGGTGATGCATATTTTATTTACCTTCAAATGGGGCACAACAACAACACCAACCATAAATGTATTCTACTACAAATAAACAAGTTCACAAATTGAATTCTTAGTCATCACTCTCCCGACAATGATGTCTATTTATAAAACTCAAAGTACTCACGAAAATAATTAGGTGAGAAAGTGATCGCTATCAATAAAAATAGTCAACAAGAGAGTCGGGGTCGAATACCACAAGGAGTGATATATTTATAGGAATTCAATTAGGAAATTAAGACGCAAACCAATTCATTGTAGCAATTAGGATAAATGGGTGGATGATTCCACCAAATTCAAGGAAAGGTTTTGAAATCAATTAACACAATTCAACTATAAACAATGATTCAAACAAGTAAACACAATATAGGGGTGTGAGAGTTTGTATCAATATCAAATAGGGGGTACAAGTACTTGCTCAATAATGCTAACTAATCATGGATAGGCTGGATAATCGTCAACGATATAAATCTTCTTTCAATCTCAACAAACCATATTATAGAATCTCCTTTCGATCTCATCCATGTAAATACATATCAACCCAACGCCTTACTAAAATCTCTCTTTAGAGTAGCACGATCGGCGTGTCACCGTTCTATTCTTCTGCTCGCCTTTTATTGGCTTGATGCTTCAGTTGTTTAAAACTCAGTTGTCGAACTCGATCGAGTCTTCCTTTCATGTTCGGCGAATTGTGGTTACCACCACTACTAAAAAAAAGTGAATACCGACCTAAAAATTACCGACCTCAAATAGAAGTAGGTAATTTATGACCTCCAGAGGTCGGTATTGTTAAAAAGAATAGAAAATACAAAAAAGTTTTAGAAAACTGACTACAAGGAGTCGATTTTTATGAAATATAAAGCGGGAAAATCAAATACCGACCTCTGGAAGTTGGAATTTTTTTCGGAAAAAATGAATTACAAAAAAAACTGACCTCTTGATGTCGGTATTAAATAAATCAATAAAAGGGAAACGTAAGTCTATAACCTTACTCAACATTGAATTCTACTTTAATTTAAAAATTAGAATACAAATGAAATTACGCTAATGAAAATAAGAAACATAATTAGATAATACAAAAGATTTCATGAAATCAAATAAAATATATAAAATAAACTTTTAAGAATAATAAAAAAGAAAAAAAGAAAAAAGAATTGAATAAAAAGGATAATGAATGGGCCTAGAGGCCGAAAGGAGAGGGAAATGTTTCCCGCCATTTTGTACTTGGACCCATTTACTCATACTCATATAGCATTACTGTGTTGAAGGAAACTGATAGAAAAGGACGGAAGTGGTAAGGTATCAGAGGAAATCTTTGGTTTCCACCGGGGTCGGTTCAACACTTCCTCTCTATCGCTCTGCCCCTCCACTTGAAGTCCGTCTTGAAGATTTTGAGCTTTACGCCATTGATCGCCTCCGAGGTACTCAAACTATAAACTTTCAGATCTCATTTCCTTCCTCTACGCTTACTAATTTTATTTTTCTTAATTCAATCCAGTTCTTAAAGGTATTTCGGATGCTTTGTCTAGAGGAAAGAAGCCCGATGAAATGGAGAAATTGGTAACTCTATTTTAGTATAGTATATTTTATTTCTTTCTACATTCTACAATTGAATTCATCTTACTGCTTTCAAAATTAGGTGTTGGATCTGTGGAAAACAAATATGAGGCATCAACATTCATCTGAGCTCCTTAATAAGGACATAATTTCACATTTTGTTTTGCGACTTGTTTATTGCAGGATGTGAGTACCATTTTTTAACTTTTTCCATTTTCCATAATTCTAACAATCCATTCTTTAATATATATAACTTAATCTTTTAGGGAGGAGTTAAGAAAATGGTTTCTTTCAATTGAAACTACCTTATTTCGTTACCGTTTCTGCGATGAACCTTCTGAAATTCAGGTTTGCCACATTTTCTATTCCTCTCACAACATCTTTATGCTTATTGTTTGTGATATAATAAATTTGGACGCAAAGAGCGCTAATGGCAGAGTTTGATCTTCCATACAAAGTTGTCACCACTGCTGAATATGAGGTAAATATTTTAAAAAGATTTTTCTTCTCTTAATACCACTACATTGAAGTTTTACTTTTCGCCAATATATTGGTGATGCGTATTTTATTTACCTTCAAATGGGGCACAACAACAACACCAACCATAAATGTATTCTACTACAAACAAACAAGTTCACAAATTGAATTCTTAGTCATCACTCTCCCGACAATGATGTCTATTTATAAAACTCAAAGTACTTACGAAAATAATTAGGTGAGAAAGTGATCGCTATCAATAAAAATAGTCAACAAGAGAGTCGAGGTCGAATACCACAAGGAGTGATATATTTATAGGAATTCAATTAGGAAATTAAGATGCAAACCAATTCATTGTAGCAATTAGGACAAATGGGTGGATGATTCCACCAAATTAAAGGAAAGGTTTTGAAATCAATTAACACAATTCAACTATAAACAATGATTCAAACAAGTAAAGCACAATATAGGGGTGTGAGAGTTTGTATCAATATCAAATAGGGGGTACAAGTACTTGCTCAATAATGCTAACTAATCATGGATAGGCTGGATAATCGTCAATGATATAAATCTTCTTTCAATCTCAACACACCATATTATAGAATCTCCTTTCGATCTCATCTATGTAAATACATATCAACCCAATGCCTTACTAAAATCTCTCTTTAGAGTAGCACGATCGGCGTATCACCGTTCTATTCTTCAGCTCACCTTTTCTTGGCTTGATGCTTCAGTTGTTTAAAACTCAGTTGTCGAATCAATCGAGTCTGCCTTTCATGTTCGGCGAATTGTGGTTTCCACCACTACTAAAAAAAAGTGAATACCGACCTAAAAATTACCGACCTCAAATAGAAGTAGGTAATTTATGACCTCCAGAGGTTGGTATTGTTAAAAAGAATAGAAAATAAAAAAGGCTTTAGAAAACCGACTACAAGGAGTCGATTTTTATGAAAAATAAAGCGGGAAAATCAAATACCAACCTCTGGAGGTTGGAATTTTTTCTGGAAAAAATGAATTACAATAAAAACTGACCTTTTGATGTTAGTATTAAATAAATCAATAAATAACAATATTCTATTTTTTCTCAATTAAATATAAAAAACAAAATTGTAAAATATTTTGAATTAAGTTTATTTAAATTGTCTTCCGGAGGACGGTTTTGTGTAAAATAAAAAAGAAAAAAAATTATAATACCGACTTCTGAAAGTCGATAAAATTAAATAGTATGTAATTAAATCAATTTTCATTAAAATATTTATATTGTGACTTTCAAAAAATTAATAAATTAATATTTTCAATTAACTTTAAATAAATCGTTATCCGGATGACGGTTTTATATAAGTTCAAAAATAAATTAATATAAAATATCGACTTCCTTATGTCAGTATTATTTAATAAACATGACTACTTTTTATTTATCTTACAATTTAATGTGATACCAACCTCATGAGGTCGATATTTTTTATTTAATCTAATTACTTTTAATAAAAGCGACATTCGGAGGTCGATTTGTTTAAAATATTCCTATTAATCATAATTTTTCTATTGTGCATAATACTAAATTTTCATTTATGAAATAGACAATAGAACAACGTAAAGTACTATACAAAGCAAGTTCTATCAAGATTTTTACGTTCGATCTTGAATGGATGTCAAGTGTAGTGATCACACTGTAGGCAATGGCATGTAAAGGATAATTCATCGGAGTATGAAATATGTTGATTATATACTCGTAGAGTAGTTTAACAAATCAAGCCATATATATTAATGTTTCAGATATGGAATATATTATCAATTAAAGAAATACAGATGATCAATTTAAGGAGATTTATATATTAAATTTGATATTGATAAACTTTTGTTGATTGATAAAATTAAATTTATATAATTAGGAGGTATATATATATATATTGTTGACACCCAATTTTGACCGACTTACGATTAAATACGTATTTTAAAACATAGTACGAGTTTTAAAATCTTAATCGATTTTGTCTAAAATTATATATTATAGTATCGCTAATTTACAAAATTATCAATTATTATTATTAAATTATTTTTATTATTATTAAATTATTATATTTATCGATAGTTAAACTCGAAATAACTACTTTATTTAAATGTTTTTAAATTTAGGTGTGTTTAATTTATATGAAAATATTTTAATATATGTAGTATTTTATTAATTGAATAACATATCTTTAATCTCCCCCTAAATCATTTAAATTATAACCTCTTTTGTTCAATTTGTTCAATTTGTTTAATTCATAGCCCTCTTCCTATCCAATTCTATTTCATGTCAATTATGGCCATTTGCTTATTTCAATTATAGCCTATCTGAATCAATTCAATTCTCAAAAGCCCCATCCTTTAATCTCAGCCATTCGTTCATTCAAGATCAAATCTTGATCGTCCATATCATTCAAACCAAAGGCTGAGATCAAATCTTCATTCTTTATTATCAATTTATATTTATATAAACCAAATGAACCAAAACCCTCAGCCATCCTTCTTTCTTCATCTTCCTCTCATCTCCTCCTCCCCTATCTCTCCCTCTCCTCTATTCTCCTAGCAGCTCAGGCGAAGCAGCCAACGGCGCCGGCCAGCGAGCAGCCGCGAAAACCAGCCGGCAACTGGGCGCCGCCTCCGATCTGTCTTCTCGCCAGCAAGCGAAAGCCACGCCGGCCAGCTCCGACCGGCGAGCCTCTTTCTCTCTTCTCCTCCGCTCCAGTGAGGACGACAACAACAAACAGCAGCTCCATCTGCTCTGACCGGCGAGCAGCCAACTCCGGCGAAGGCAAGGTAATCACCGGCGAACCCCATCGAAGACGACAACAACAACAGTGAGACCCTCGCATCTCCATTCCTCTCCTCTTCGGCGAAGTTCTAGTAATCCAGGTATTGGATTAATCATCATACATACATAACAGTACTTATAATAAAGCTAAATTGAAGTTTACATGGTCCAACAATTTCTCAAACACGTCTGTAAATAACTCTAATATTAGAACTCTAAAACTATTCAAATTTATTTAAGCTATAGTTATATGAGACTGGCAAAACTAGATAATCAAACTTGGGATGGAAGGAGAAACAATGTCCGTGAATGTAGATTTATTAGGAGTCTAGACTCTCTCTTGACTCACCTGAGCCTTTATCTCAGTATGAAACTGACACTCTGAAACAATAGAGTTCATTCCAACAATCTTTGTATGGAAACAAGAAGACATACTGATTCCCAAGTAATTTGTGACATTCATCAGTCATCTTACCCAAGAGTCAGTTGTATGGAAGTTACTGAGCACTCTTCTGCATTTATTTTACTTAAAGACCGTCTGTGTTTGAAAGATATACAAACACACCACTGGATAAAACAAACAAGAAATCTCAGAATTAACAAGTGGAGCTTAGGTATAAATAGCCACGTCCTATTGGAGAACCATTCAGGTCAACACGGCAGAAGCAAGAACATTCAGTCACTCCTGCCAATGTTATGTATGCACATATGAAAATAGAAAGGCTGCATGAAGTAGTAGCATCAAGTCAAACCATTTTACCTTTGAAGTATGGAAACCACTAACACGCGCACATAGATAAGGACTCAACTTCTGACCTCCTTGAGCGCACAACATTTCAAAAACTAATTTCAGCATGCTCCCATAAAAAAGAGACCTTTAATCAATAAGACAGTATTAGTTATCTATAATGTGTTTTAAATTTCTAAAGTTCAAGTACAATTTTTTGAGAAAGTTAACTGGTTAAAGTTCAAGTACAATTGTTTTCTATAATGTTTTTGCGTCCATCTAGTATTGATACTTAGCTTTAATTTTGTGATAATTTGTTTGTGTCCATCGAGGGTTGGCGTAGCTTTAAATTAGGTGATAATGCATTTGTTTAGCATAAGTACCAACACTAGTTGATCCTATTGATGACAAAATTGATTTTCTTGCAAAATCAATTTGTGTTCATCTAGTGTTGACACTTAGATTTAAATTTAGAAATAATATAATTGTTAAGCATAAGTACCAACACTAGTTGATCCTATTGATGACAAAATTGATTTTCTTGCAAGATCGATTTGTGTCCATCTAGTGTTGATATTAAACTTAATTTCGGAATAATGTGTTTGTTAAACATAAGTACCCAACACTAGTTGATCCTATTGGTGACAAAATTGATTTTTTTGCAAGATCAATTTGTGTCCATCTAGTGTTGACACTTGACTTTAAATTTAGAAATAATATATTTGTTAAGCATAAGTACCAACACTAGTTGATCCTATTGATGACAAAATTGATTTTCTTGCTAGATCGATTTGTGTCCATCTAGTGTTGATACTAATTTAGGAATACTGTGTTTGATAAGCATAAGTATCAACACTAGTTGATCCTATTAGTTGGTGGATTTAGTTGTTGGAATTAATTCAAAAGTAGTTATGGTTAATGTTGTTTAGTTGTTGAAATAAGTTCAAATAAAGTTTAATTAAGCCCTAGCTAGTTTGACTCATTATTTAAAATGATGTAGTTTAGTTGGTGGATTTAGTTGTTGAAATTAAGTCAAAGCTAGTTAGAGTTAAAAAGTTGTTTAGTTGTTGAAATAAATTCAAATAAATAATGTGGTTTAGTTGGTGGATTTAGTTGTTGGAATTAAGTCAAAACTAGTTAGAGTTAATATTGTTTAGTTGTTTAAATAAGTTCAAATAAACAATGTAGTTTAGTTGGTGGAATTAATTCAAAATTAGTTAGAATTAAAAAGTTGTTTAAATAAGTTCAAATAAATTATAATGTGGTTTAGTTGGTGGATTTGGTTGTTGGAATTAAGTCAAAACTAGTTAGAGTTAAAGTTAGTTGTTGAAATAAGTTCAAATGAATAATGTGGTTTAGTTGGTGGAATTAATTCAAAGCTAGTTAGAGTTGATGTTGTTTGGTTGTTTAAATAAGTTCAAATAAATAATGTGGTTTAGTTGGTAGATTTAGTTGTTGGAATTAAGTCAAAACTAGTTAGAGTTAAAGTTGTTTAAATAAGTTCATATAAATAATTTGGTTTAGTTGGTGGAATTAATTCAAAACTAGTTAGAGTTAATATTGTTTAGTTGTTTAAATAAGTTCAAATAAGCAATGTGGTTTAGTTGGTGGATTTAAGTGAAAACTAGTTAGGGTTAAAAAGTTGTTTAGCGGTTTAAATAAGTTCAAATAAATAATGTGGTTTAGTTGGTGGATTTAGTTGTTGGAATTAAGTCAAAACTAGTTAGAGTTAAAGCTGTTTAGTTGTTGAAATAAGTTCAAATAAATAATGTGGTTTAGTTGGTGGAATTAATTCAAAACTAGTTAGAGTTAATGTTGTTTGGTTGTTTAAATAGGTTCAAATAAATAATGTGATTTAGTTGGTGGAATTAAGTCAAAACGAGTTAAGAGTTAAAGTTGTTTAGTTGTTTGATCGTATTTTTGTTTATTTTGAAGTTGGATTTAGTTTATTTTGAAGTTGGATGAAGTTTATTTTGAAGAAGATTAATGTATATGTTGAAAAATATTGTGTTGGCAACTTATTGGGTTGTATTGTTAGAAATATGCAGGTGGACAACTAAAATTGCAGCAATTTGCTGGCAGTTTTGTAGCAGAAAACCAACCTCTGGAGGTCAGAATCTCAAAAATAAATAAAACAAAAAATAAACGATACCGACCTTTGGAGGTCGGAATATAAAAAATAAATAAAATAAAAAATAAACAATACAGACCTCTAGAAGTCGGAATATCAAAAGTAAAAAAATATAAAATATAATATACAAAATACCGACCTCCAACAGTTGAAATTTAAAAATTAAAATATATGGACTTCCAAAGGTCGAAAATATTAAAAAATAATTTTTTAAAGATTAGAAATTAATTAATACCGACCTCTAAATGTCGGTATTTCAAAATATAAGAAATAAATATTTTGACATCCAGAAGATGGAAATAATAAAAATAAAAATAAAAATAAACAAATATATGAAAGTGACCTCAAGAAGTCAGAAAATAAAATAATGAATTTTTCAACTTAAAATTAAAACTGACCTTGAAAGGTCGGTAAATATCGACCTCCAGAGGTCGGTATTGAAAAGCGACCAAGCTTTTTCCGACCTAAGCTGGGAAGTTGGTATTTGGTCAGTATTTCAGGGAATATCAACTTTCGGAAGTCAGTATTTGTAGGTTGGTATTCACTATTTTTTTAGTAGTGCACCTTGTTCGCTCATTTAGCCTTCATTTTATCTCAGAAGTCTGTCACCTTCGGTGGTGAAATTTAGCTCGCCTTTTCACATTTGGAGGATCGGTGATGTCTTCCTTCTTCGCCAACTTGCCTTGATGTTTTATCATTAGACACTGTCAATTTCGACGGAGTTCATACCTATTGGGCGATTCGCCCATGGTATTAGGCGATTCTCAGTTGGGAGTTTACACTCTTTTCAATGTTTTGACCTAGATTTGTCGTTGCCTTGTCTTTTAGTTTTCATAGTCGTAAAATATCATTAGATAATGACATAAATGCCCGACATAAATAGTCATTGAAAACACTATTTGTTGAACTAGAAAGGCCTCAAATGAGTCAGAATCTCAGACTCATAACTCTTATAGTATCATTGACTAATGAGTAATTTCTGAACAAAAAACCTTAATGATACCAATACAGTATATGTATTTAATATCAGTTAAAAAAAATATTAGCCTTTATAATACCAATATTATATATATATATATATATTTATATTGATTATCAGTTAAGCGAAATGATCTCTTGGGAATCTATTGTAATTGTTTAGGGGACATCAATGCAAGGGGTATGTAGTTGTAATTAGTTTTATATTTTTAGGACAATTGCTTAGTTTCCCCAAAAATCAACCACAAAGACTTTTAGGGCCTGTTTGGAAAGCTAGGTAATTGGAATTGATGTAATTACTAGGATAATAATTATCAGCCTAATAAAAAACATATATTCTTAACTAATATTACCAAAAAATAATTGATTTATATTTTTCAAATTAGTATATTTCAATTGAATTAATGATAAAAATTAAAAGTACAAGGCAAGATTTATATGAACATCATGAAATACATGTTTGACAAAAAAATTAATATTATAAAACAAATGAAATTCAAAATATAACATAAGTTCTATTTTTTCTTTAAAAAAAATTCACATAATACTCTTATGTCAAATTTCAACATAACATACATAAAATATGATTTAGAAGAAAAGGGAAACGTCAGTCTATAACCTTATTCAACAATGAATTCTACTTTAATTTAAAAATTAGAATACAAATGAAATTATGCTAATGAAAATAAGAAACATAATTGGATAATACAAAAGATTGCATGAAATCAAATAAAATATATAAAATAAACTTTTAAGAATAATAAAAAAGAAAGAAAGAAAGAAAAAAGAATTGAATAAAAAGGATAATGAATGGGCCTAGAGGCCGAAAGGGGAGGGAAATGTTTCCCGCCATTTTGTACTTGGACCCATTTACTCATACTCATATAGCATTACTGTGTTGAAGGAAACTGATAGGAAAGGATGGAAGCGGTAAGGTCTCAGAGGAAATCTTTGGTGTCCACCGGCGTCAGTTCAACACTTCCTCTCTATCGCTCTGCCCCTCCACTTGAAGTCCGTCTTGAAGATTTTGAGCTTTACGCCATTGATCGCCTCCGAGGTACTCAAACTATAAACTTTCAGATCTCATTTCCTTCCTCTACGCTTACTAATTTTATTTTTCTTAATTCAATCCAGTTCTTAAAGGTATTTCGGATGCTTTGTCTAGAGGAAAGAAGCCCGATGAAATGGAGAAATTGGTAACTCTATTTTAGTAGTATATTTTATTTCTTTCTACATTCTACAATTGAATTCATCTTACTGCTTTCAAAATTAGGTGTTGGATCTGTGGAAAACAAATATGAGGCATCAACATTCATCTGAGCTCCTTAATAAGGACATAATTTCACATTTTGTTTTGCGACTTGTTTATTGCAGGACGTGAGTACCATTTTTTGCCTTTTTCCATTTTCCATAATTCTAACAATCCATTCTTTAATATATATAACTTAATCTTTTAGGGAGGAGTTAAGAAAATGGTTTCTTTCAATTGAAACTACCTTATTTCGTTACCGTTTCCGCGATGAACCTTCTGAAATTCAGGTTTGCCACATTTTCTATTCCTCTCACAACATCTTTATGCTTATTGTTTGTGATATAATAAATTTGGACGCAAAGAGCGCTAATGGCAGAGTTTGATCTTCCATACAAAGCTGTCACCACTGCTGAATATGAGGTAAATATTTTAAAAATATTTTCCTTTTCTTAATACCACTACATTGAAGTTTTACTTTTCGGCAATATATTGGTGATGCATATTTTATTTACGCCTATCTTGCTTATGATGCAGAGTGTGAAGGAAAAATTGAACCAAGTTTCACGCGCCATAGGCCAACCTATTACAAGTAGTAGTTCTCTTTTGTAATTCCAATGGTGAACGTCTATTTTGATGCTATTTAAGTCATTAACTTCATGATTTTGATTATTTGCAGCTGATGCTATCTATTACAAGGTATGCTCTTGACTTTTGCAATGCTTAACCCCCTGGTAAAAGAAAATGGAAGTAATAAAGGAGCCAATAGCTATGTAGCTTGGGCCCCTTTAAAATTTCTGCTGCACCCAAGTAGATCTGATAGGCTTTGGGTGTGGGATCCGCACCAAATTTGGTCAACTTATTTTGGGTACTTTGGTTACATCTATGACCAAGAAATGTAGATTGATTGGGTATTTGGCTTTATTTTTGAGTTTGTGGCATCTATTCATATAAAGTATGAACACTTTGCTATACATGGGATATCTTATGAATAGAATATCAGGTATTTTTTTTTTTTGAGATTGAAAAATAAAAAATAAAAAAATAAAATAATATCAGGTATTTATAATGTATTAAATTTAATAGTTTTAGCTCAACAACTTTTAATTGATTCGATACGTATGTATAAATGTCATAATTCCCATTTATTCGCCGTACCCCAGCATCCTTGCCCACTCTGAGATTCATACCTCCGAATACTAAATTTTATGTAATGAAGAACCTAACCTCTAGTTCTGCACCAGTATACCCATACTTAAGCCTGAGCAACATCAGCCAAGACAACAATATTTCTGCATGAACATCTATGTAGAGGAGTGCAAAAGAAAGATGTGGTTGACCATATTATACTTGTATACTTCCATTTCAGAATCGAAAGAATTGTTGCCTAATAGCTACATGTGTATGAATCGACAGATCAATTTGCTTAAGAAACTTCTTTGGTTTGACCTGCATGCTTGTTGGGGATTGTAAGAAATATAAGTGGCTATGATTTTGAGTGTAGACCTCTTGATGTGGCTGAACATTTTTCATGATTGGCTCAGTAGGAACTATAAGACAGGTTGTCAATTATATTATGCTAGGAAAATAAAGTATCAAAAAGGACTGTTTATCTTGTTTGAATGAGATTTTGCTTTAGGAGGTTCTGGTTGAGTTTTCTCTTATATTATTTTGGTTTTAATAACTCAAGGTTCCATTTGAGGAGGTGCCAGAGCTTGTGGCCGGTCGACGAGTATTTATTCAAAAAGGGAATGCATATATCGCCATGAATCAGGTAGTTCGTTGTATTTTTATGGAAGCTGTTAGAATATGAATAAATATATAAATCCTACTTAGAATAGAGATAAGAATAGGAATCCTAATTGGAAAAAGAGTCATAGGAATAGGAATCCTAATTTGAAAAGGAGTCATAGGAATAGGAATCCTAATTTGAAAAGGAGTCCAATGTAGTGTCTATAAATAGGGTCTCAATGTAATAATGTAGATACACAATCTCAATAATATATTTCTCCTATATTTCTCACATGGTATCTGAACAATGGTGAGAAATTAGATCAGCCGTCAATATGCAATTTTCCGGTGACCTGAATTGCTGCCCGAGAAGATAACATTTTTTGGCAGTGTTTTTCAGCAATTTTCTTTTTTCCTGTGGGGTCGCCTCTTAATTTCGAGGCTGACCATAAAATTTTTTTCTTGATTCCAGATCAGTTTTTGGTGATCGGATCTCTTTTTCCGGCAATCAGATTTATTTCCAACAGTTCCAATTCCAGTTCTAGCAGTCAGCCATTCCAGTAATCAGATTCAGGTCCCCAAAATACTACTTCTTCTTAGAAGGCTGTGATTGGTCCAAAGGGCTGGTCACAGACGGATTTCTCGGTTATAAAAAAAAAATAATTCTTATTTCACAATATGTCGTTTGAAATTGATATTTTTGGCTCCAAGAATATAGGAATTTCAAGTGCTATGATCACTACCGAACCATTAATGGGAAGCTCAAGCTATTTAGCTTGGGTTCTTCGGTTGAGTTGAAGTGCAAGGACCAAGGCGCCCAAGATCACTTAATCAACAATGCTAGTGTGGTAGATGAAAAGGCAAAGGTTAGTGAGGTAGATGATAAAGCCAAAGCACAATGGGAGAAGGTTGATGCTCAGTTATGTAGTCTTTAATGGCGATCTATCGACTCTAAGTTAATGCCCATGTTTCGCCCATCCTAGACATGTTATTTAGTTTGGGAAAGGGTTCGTGCTTTAAATACTAATGATATATCTCAATTCTAGGATGTAATATCTAGAATGACCAATTTAAAGAAACAAGAATTTGATGTCTACTTGGGATAGGTACAAGCAGTTATGGAGGAATTTGAAATGTTGATGCCCGTCACTATGAATTTGAACAAACAACAAAAGCACAAACAAACGTTGTTTCTAGTTCTTACACTTGTTGGACTTCACCCTGACCATGATTCAGGGCGTGATCAGATTTTAGCTAGTCCTACCGTACCTATAATTGATGAATTATTTTCTTGTCTACTTCGTCTAGCCGCGCATCCCAACAACAAAGTAGTTTCATCATTCACCATTGACTCCTCTATTTTGGCATCTTAAATCATCGACAAACGAATATATTAGCCTATGGAGAATTGGCAAGGAGGAGGTCTTTTTGGAAGATCTCGATCCAAGTGTAGTTATTGTCATAAGCTTGGACACACTTGTGACATATGTCCTACTTTGTATGGTCCACCATCGAGTTATGATCCTATTGCTATAAAGGAATATAATAAGTCCCTTTGAAATCGCACAATTAAGCAAACATCTCCATTCCACCAGTAGCATCTGTTGCTCAGCCTGATCGACCACCTAATAATTCTCATTTTGCTCAGGCAAAATATGATGAGTTCCTTCAGTATCAAGCAAGTAAGCAAACATCTCCACAAGTAGCCTCGGTTACTAAGCCTTATGTTCATATTGCGGGTAATTCTTATGCTTGTGTTTCACAATCTAGTACGCTCGGATTATGGGTCATGGACTCGGGCGCTTCTGATCATATTTCTGGTAACATATCACCTCTGTCTGATATTGTTTAGTCACAATCTCTTCTTGCTATTACTCTGGCCAATTGGATCCAAACAAAACCAAATGACCACCTAATAATGCTCATATTGCTTAGGCAGAATATGATGAGTTCCTTTGGTATCAAGCAAGTAAGCAAACATCTCCACAAGTAGCCTCGGTTACTCAGCCTAATGTTCATGTTGCGGATAATACTTATGCTTGTGTTTCACAGTCTAGTACTCTCGGATCATGGGTCATGGACTCGGGCGCTTCTGATCATATTTCTGGTAACATATCACCTCTGTCTGATATTGTTTATTCACAGTCTCTTCTTGCTATTACTTTGGCCAATTGGATCCAAACAAAACCAAAAGGGGTTGGAAAAGCCAAATTACAAGATGCAAGGATTGCATCACCCAAAAAACGCTACGGAACATGGGATTCAATGAGGAGAGTGCAAGCTGTCTCAATGATATGTCTATTGTTCCTTTTTCCCACACCATTCTATTGAGGGGTGCAAGGACAAGAAGCTTGGTGAATAATTCCTCGGTGAGTCATAAATTTCTGAAATTGGGAGGATAAGCATTCTAAGGCATTATCACTATGAAAAGCACGAATGGAAACACCAAACTGATTTTGTATTTCAACAAAGAAACTTTTGAATATAGAAAATAACTCAGAACGATCTTTCATTAAGAAAACCCAAGTGCATCTTGAATAATCATCAATGAAACTAACAAAATAACGAAAACCTAAGGGTGAACCGACTCTACTAGAACCGCAAATAACAGAATGAACTAATGAAAAAATAGACACTGAACGACTCTTACTAATATGTGTAAATGTAGCACGAATGTGTTTCCCAAGTTGACATAACTCACAATCTAATGTGGATAAACTAGGCACCATCATCTGTAGCTTGGATAAACTCAGGTGTCCAAAAGGTTTGTGAATAAGGGCTGGAGGATCTGTATCGGAGCATGCTGTGAAGGAATTTGAAGTAAAGGCCTTGTGATTCATGTCCTGTGCCACTCATCTGTCCCGTACTGCTGTCCTACATGAGAAAAGAATCATCAAACAAGGTTATGCCACAATGTAGGGCACGCGTTAAACGACTAACAAATGCTAGATTAAAAGGAGAACCAGGAACATAAAGAACAGAGTCTAGAGGGACATAACATAGTGGTTTGGTATGACTCATAGTGAAGCTGATCACTCTGTGTTTAATCAGCATTTTGCACAAAATCGTTTATTTATTTTGTTGTTTATGTTGATGATATTGTTATCACTGGCAACGATCAAGATGGTATCACTCATTTGAAGCTACATCTCTTTAAGCATTTCTAGGCTGAAGTATTTTCTAGATATTGAGGTTGCTCAGTCTAGATCAGGTATTGTTATTTCTTAACGCAAGTATGCCTTAGACATTCTTGATGAGACAAGAATGATGGTATGTAGACCCATTGACACTCTTATAGATTCGAATGTTAAATTCCTTTCAGGACAGGGGGAGCCACTCAGTAATCTTGAAAGGTATAGATGGGTGGTTGGAAAGCTGAATTATCTTAAAGTGACTAGACTTGACATCTCTTTTTCTGCGAGTGTTGTAAGTCAACTTATGACTTCCCCTTGTGATAGTCATTGGGAAGCAATTGTTTGTATTCTGCGACATATAAAGTCAGCTCCTGGTAAAGGACTACTATCAAAGCCATGAGCATATCATTGGATATACGGACGCTGATTGGGCAGGATTACCCTCCGATAGACGTTCGACATCAGGATATTGTGTTTTAGTAGGAGGTAATTTGGTGTCCTGGAAGAGTAAGAAATAGAGTGTGGTTGCTCGATCTAGTGCAGAATAAGAATATTGAGCAATGGTTGCAACAATTTGTGAGCTAGTTTGGATCAAACAGCTGCTCAGAGACCTAAAATTTGACGAAATCAGTCCAATGGAACTTGTATCAAGCAGCCCTTCATATCGCATCAAATCCAGTGTTTCATGAAAGGACTAAGCTCATTGAGATTGACTGTCACTTTGTCAGAGAAAAAGATACTCTCAAGAGATATTGTTACAAAATTTGTTAAGTCGAATGATCAACTTGCAAATATCTTCACCAAGTCTCTCACCGGTCCTCGTAGTAATTGTATCTGTAACAAGCTAGGTACATATGATTTGTATGCACCAGCTTGAGGGGTAGTGTTACATAGAATAAGAATATGGATAGGAATAGGAATATGAATCCTAATTTGAAAAGGAGCCCAATGTAGTGTCTATAAATAGGGTCTCAATGTAATAATGTAGATACACAATTTCAATAATATATTTCTCCTATATTTCTCACAGAAGCATCCAAATGAATATGTTAATATCAATATACCAATTCCTGTGACATAGCTTATTCTTGCAGGTGGTTTCACTAGTTATCACGCAGTTTCGGAGTCATCTTTCGAAAGCACTAGTGCTGACAAACAGGTTGGTTGCCCAGTTTTGGTCTTCATGGAAAGATGAGCATACCCATTCTTAGATAAGCAACATCTTAAAAATAACAATTATTGAAAGTAACTTCTCTTATTTTCACTATTTTAAACTTTGTTTCAAGCTGATTTCTTGTCATAAAAATGAAATTATCCTTTCCGGAACTTGATTCTCAATGACTGCAGTGCTTCAAATTAGTTGAACATGTCACATTAGAAACTGGATCGCTGAACAAATTCGTTCAGCTTCTCATCCAAGAATAAACAATATATCAGACAACAAAGAGAATTGATTTGTTTACTGCTTTATTTGTAAGCCTCTAGTCATTAGCATGTGCATTTCCACTTTGTGCATCAGGTTTCTCATTTTCTCTTGCTTTTCTTATATCTGAGTTGATGGTTTAGAGAGACCACATTTGTCATTGGTCAGATTTCTTCTATATCAGGAACTCATTAAGCTGACTATGTGTTGTTGAGTTCATCTGACATTTCATCTAGCATGTTGCTTTTGGAATTTTATCTATTTACTCCTTTTAAAGTTAAAACTTATGTTCCATCATTAGATATTTAGAAGTTTCAGTTTACTGATTTCAGAAAATGGACCTCGATGATCAGAGAACAGGAGAAGGACCGTTTGGTTCCTGTGAGTATTGAGCTAGTTTTGAAGTTGCACTCAAAGATTGTTTATGTTCCTTAATGTCTAAACCTAACTTCCCTTCAATATTTTAGATTATTGAAGCCTTATCCACAAGTTACCTGGGTCCTGATTATAGCCAGGTGGTTTAGAGCTCCTTTATTATCATCTACTTCTGCAGTTGCAACGTTCTTGTTGCGTTCACTTGACTAATCCAACCTTTGTTTCAGTCGAGAGAACAGGCAGAAATATCACTAAAAGACATTGACCAGATTGCTAAGAGTTCATTCCCTCTATGTATGCGTCATCTTTTCGAAAAGGTTAGAAGTTGATCAAGAAACTAAGTTCAGTAACATCGTATGTTCCTTTTAGGGTTTACTGTCATATTATCTCTTAATTGTTGTACTTTTAAGCAGTTATGATGTTTTGGTACTGCACCTTCTTTTCCAAAAAGTTCGCCTTCACTATGGTTTATGAATTATTGCAGCTACGAGAGGATCATCATCTGAAGCATGGAGGGAGGATGCAACTTGGTCTATTTCTCAAGGTTATATTATCAGGGTTGATGAGGATTTTGCCTAAAATAATTGAACTATTTTTTTAGATGTGATAACAGGATTAATGGAACTTCATTGCTCCGAGCACTCACATATTTTATTCCGCTGTATAGCAATCCATTATATTCATTTTTGTCTTTGATTTACACCAAAATAAATCACAAACTTTCCTTCTAGGTGATTCATCGATGTTGAATCGTATTCATGCAGTCGTTCCTCTCTCTTTATTGGTTTGGGGGAGGGGGGATTGGGGTTATTTATGACAATATATTATTGCTTTCCATTTGTTTATACAAAAAGGAAACTCAATACAACTGAATTTAGAAATTTTCTGCAAATAGGAGTGCTCCAACAGACGTTCTTTGTTATTGAACAACATGTGCTAGCTATTGCACATGACATAATAGAAAATGGATAATTAATAATTTGATAAACACAAACTATGCATTCAAGGATTCTGGTCAAATATCTGCCTTCCAGAGAGAGATGTGAAGAATAAAAAGCAAAAGGATTTACCAAAGCTAGAAGGTGGTCAAAGAAATGGTTCTGGATGAGGTTAAGAAGTAATTGCTTTTAAAAAATAGGAAATAGGCTTAGTGGTATAGAACAATTTTTATCCTACAGTTTTGATCAGTCAAGAAAGAAAGTAAGTTAAGAGGAAAAACGAAGAAAAGAGTCATGAAGTTCTCTTTTGTTCTATTAGGGCTCTCTTCTTGTCAAGAATTTGTTTAGAGTTACAGATTCTTTGGTTGAAGCACGTGGATATCTACAAGAACATGAGTATTAGTTTGAGGTTCTCTCAATGAGCGATCCTAAGAATCAATTCTTCACTTTTCATTCTTTGACAGTGTTTTGCTTTATTTGTAGGGTGTTGGATTGAAGTTGGATGATGCCCTTGCATTCTGGAGAGCTGAGTTCTCCCGAAAAGTAAGCAGTATTTAGTGTTCTATGTATTTATTTTTTTACACATTGCAAGTGTTTTCCTCTGTCGAATGTAATGGACTGAACATGTCCAAACATGAGCAAGCTATTAGAGGCAAGAAGCACTGTGGAGAAGAGTTGCCCTCAGTTTTCCTTGTACATGCTATATTTGTGTCTTAGCTAGTAATAGATTTACCACTATGGATAAGGAGAGAATAGACTGTGAACAAATGATAAGAAAGGTTGTCAGATGATATGGCTTCCACCTTTTGAAGAAGGTGATCTCAGATGTGTTCATTTTCTCTGGAAAATTAAGTGCATAAATTTTTCTTGTAGGTTGGTGCTGAAAGATTTGATAAAGAATATGCATACAGCATAAGACACAACTATGGGAAAGAAGGAAAGAGAACGGTAAGTAACTTATTTGAAGTTGCACTGCAGAAAATGTCGAGTTCGTGAGAATGTCTATGCATTTGGTATTCCATAGTTGTGATGGAAGCTGGAACATTCTATTCTGTATTATAACTGAGAAGTACCTTACGAAAAAAAAAAACAAATGTAACACACGAAAAAGAGCTCTAATGTCTGAAACAACCAAGAGAAGAAATACAAAAAGAACAAATTCTTCTTGTTCTGGATATCAACTTTCACTTCTGTTCTCTCTTTTAAGCAAGAAAAAAGCAGAAGAAAATGACTTTTGTCCGTCTTCTTTCGAGTTCTCTGTTCCTTTGAATGCCCATGAGTCAGCATAGAACATTGGAATAGTTTCAAGATTCTGCTGATAGATGTAAAGACTGAAAATAAGAGAGTGAATATTTCTACATCTTGTGCTATTTTTTCTTTTTTTTTGGTTGAGATTTTGCATTCTTTTCTCCCTTTGATTTCTAAACGACCCGTATTACTTTCTTGCAAGAGTGCAGGATTACACACCTTATTCTTGTCAAAAGATTATATCATCAACTCCTGGAGTTGGAGATCACCATGGCTGTCCATATCGTCATTTCAGGTCAGACTGATCTTCTGTTGCATTTGATCTTGTTCACTGAAGTGAGCAATTGTTGCTTTTATACAACATGAGATGCTCATTGCCCATGTTTATTCCTGACGCTCTGAGACAAATTAACTTTCCGATCGCTTCTTTCATCTCTGCCAAGTGACTTTTCATGTGTTTGCTTCCATCTGCATGATGTGTAGGCTGTAGCATGTTCTTGATGCAACATGATGAGATAATGAGGTCTTCCAGGCTGTCACTGATTAAGCACAACTTCTTATTATCCTGTAATTTGCTAACATATTCTTTGGACATCTAAGTTTTTAGGAAGTTGTATGGGTTAATGCATAGTTGTAAGTTTCTAGGAAGTCCAATTCCTACCAAAAGAAAAAGAAAAAGAGAGAAAAACCCAGTTGATAGTTCTGGGAGTAAGCATTTTGCTTGAATTGTAGGCCTTCCCAGTGTGAGTTTGGATTATTCTTGCTTGTGTGCTTCACTGAGTGCCAAAAAGAAAAAGAAAAAGTAAAACAATTAAATCCTTAATCCATGTTAAATAGAATTGAGACCATTTAGGAAGTTCAAGAGAGCTTAATCAATATCAAGGTTTAGAAAGGTGGAATTTCCAGCTTCATTACCTATCCCCAAGTAAAGAAAAATCCCATCTCCTCGATTAGATACTAAATTCTTGATTCCTGTAATGAGCAGTTGTAGTTAGTACCTTTGAGTGTTCAAGTCTTATGGAGGGTTGGACCAATGGGGTAGCCAGGATTTTCAGGAAGGGTGTCCAAGTTGTAAGTATTTTTTTTTTTGAAAAATTGATGTGCCAAAATTTTTCATAAGTCAAACTACGTCTTATTAGTGATTGATTTTTTTTTTGTGTGGAATGAATGCTCCAAAATTTTAAAAATCAAAATGTGTAACTAATCGATCATATTTTATTAAATATAAAGTGAACAAACAGTTTAAAAAAATACTGTTAAGTTTTTACAAAGGTAATGATAGCAATGAGACATAAGAACATAGAATAGAATAACAAACAACAACAACATACCCAGTGAAATCCCACTAAGTGGGGTCTGGGGAGGGTAGAGTGTACGCAGACCTTACCACTACCTCGTGGAGGTAGAGAGGCTGTTTCCGGAGGACCCTCAGCTCAAGTACAACAACCCAAGAGAAATAAGAGGAAACAATATATATGACATAGTATCCAATAAGAGAAAAGTGCATAGTCAACAACGGAGACAAGAACATCAAGAAAATAAAGTGAGAGGTGAAACTCAGTAAACGACACAAGACTATATGATCACAGACAAGAACTACAAGATCAAGGCTAGGACTACTACGAACGTTACCAACCAAAACCCTCGCACGGGAAGACAACACGCTAGCCCTACTAACCTTCAACCTTAATACGCGACCTCCACTCCTTCCTATCTAGAGTCATGTCCTCGGTAATGCGAAGCTGAGCTAAGTCCTGTCTAATCACCTCTCCCCAAAACTTCTTTGGCCTACCTCTACCCCTCCGCGTACCCTCTACAACCAGCCCCTCGCACCTCCTCACTGGGGCGTCTGTGCACCGTCTCTTCACATGCCCAAACCATTTCAGTCTCACTTCCCTCAGCTTGTCCACCACAGAGGCCACTCCCACCTTCTCTCGGATAACCTCATTCCTAATCTTATCGCTCCTAGTGTGCCCACACATCCATCTCAACATCCTCATCTCCGCAACATGCAGTTTTTGAACATGTGAGTTCCTGACTGGCCAACACTCCGCTCCATACAACAAGGCCGGTCTAACTACCACTCTGTAGAACTTACCTTTAAGTTTCGGTGGAACTTTCTTATCACACAAGATTCCAGAGGCAAGCCTCCATTTCAACCAAGCCTCCATTTCACTAATTAATAATTATTTTAATAAATAACAATTCAAAAATAACAAATTTATTAATTATTATAATTACTTAATTAATAGATATAGAAAATAATAAATTATTATTATTTTAAAGAGTCGGATATTTTGAAAAATAAAATAACAACTTGCAGGAATCGAACCTGCAAACACACGAACAACACACAACCTTGACTTTTCAAGGAGAGCTTCTACCACTGAGCTACCCATCAAGTTGTTGCAAGGGTGTCCAAAACTTAATATATAATCATACTAAACAATATTTTATCTATATACACCGGATAATTTTCCAACGAAGGGTGTCAATTGAACACCCTCAACCCATTGTAGCTCCGCCCTTGGGTTGGACACCATTTTATGTATCTTGAACATGAGAACTACATCATAGAAGATAAACTCATTTTATAGTTATGTTAGTGCAAGCTATTGGTTGTCGACCATAAATATTTGCTTAAATGTTCTGTTGAAGTGTATGATCATTTCATCTAAAAACTTAAATTGTGTTAGATAGCACAATTTTATTTACTTAATTATATTCTCAACATGCCCCTGGCCTCTGTGGGTTAGGCACGTGGAATTCTTTTTGATAATGAGTGACGGCGAGACTCAAATTTAGCACTTTTGCCTGCTCTATTACCATGATAAGAAAATAGGCATTGGGTCTAACTGAATTTTAAAAGCTAGCTTATGAGGTAAGGACTATCCAAGACCATATAGGGAGACCAAGTATCCATCCCACCACCAATATGGGACTCAACATCCCCTTTTGCCAATTGGAGTGTGGACAATATAGTCCAAGTATAGGGTGTCTAACATCGGATAAATCAAGAATTAGGATGAGTTCGACTCTGATACCATGTCGAAACGCATGACCATCTCATCTAAAAGCTTAAGTTGTTAGAGTAAACAAATTTTTATTTATTTAATTCTATTCTCAACACTTGCGATAGAAGATATTATTATCTGTCAGTGACTCAGTTCTATTTTTTTTTAAAAAACTTTTGGACTTGTTGGATTGAGATCCTTGTATCGATATGTTTATCTTAGAGTTGAAGGACAATAGTCAATAGTCACAACTTTTTTCACTACACAAACTTGCACTTAATTCCTAGATAATACAATGTGTCTTACTTGGATATTGAGTGTTGGCCTTAGAAATATAATACCACTGTGAGAAATATAGGAAAAAATATTATTGAATTGTTGTCTCTACATTATTATAGAGAGACCCTATTTATAGACACTACAATAGACATCTTTTCGAACTAGGACACTATAATACAATCCTTTTCTAAGCAAAGACACTATATACTATTCCTATTCCGATTATAAGTAGGATTGTATATACCTATTACTATTCCAACACTCCCCTTCAAGCTAGTGCATACAAAATCAAATGTATCTAGCTTGTTACAAATGTAACTAATACGAGGACCGATGAGGATCTTGGTGAGATATTTGCAAGTTGATCACTCGACTTCACAAAATTGACAGTTAATCTCAATGTGCTTAGTTTTCTCATGAAATACTGAATTTGATGCATAATGCCGATAAAACAAAGAGTAATAAAATTATAGTGTTGAACTTCCCAAACCAAGCTTGCAAAGACTGTTTTAGACCATAGAGTGACTTACGTAATCGACATACAAGGCTACTAAACTCCCCTTGAGCAACAAAATTAGGTGGTTTCTCCATATAAACTTCTTCACAATGCAACGGTGGCCGTGAAGTGCTCAAAATTTGATATAAAGTATATGGATCGTGTTGGAATCAATAGATGAGTCAATATTAAATAAGTCACTGAAAAATTGGTCGGAACATGCTCATATGTTGGAGTATTAGATTTGATGGCTGAAAGTGGTCAAAGTCTAAGAAATAAAATTATATGGGTAGGGTCGGAATGATAGCAAGACCCAACTAGAAAATAGAAATTATATAGGAAAGGTCGAATTGATGGCATGACCCTATTGAAAAAGAGAAATAATATGGGTAGGATCGAAATGATGTCACAACTCTATGGTAATCAGATTTGAGGAGTCACCGGAAAGACGAATGGAGTTTTGCAAATCAAATATGAGGAGTCATCGAAAAGACACAATGCCATGCAACTCAGATATGAGAAAGTAGTTTGGAAAAATTTACGGTACTATTTAAATTAAATATGAAAAATAGTTCGGAGAGATGCACGACAAAGTCGACGCTACACAAATTAGATATAAAAAAGTAGAAAAAGTAGTCACTAGAATGATGTCACTGTGCTACACAAATCAGATATGAGAAAATAGTCACTAGAATGATGGCACAGTGCTACACATTGATTATAAAAAGGTAGTTGCCGGAAAGATGGCACGGTGCTACACAAATTAAATATGAAAAAATAGTCCTATTCCTATGTCTATTCTAAGTAGGATTGTATATACCTAGTACTATTCTAACACCACAAATTTCACCAAATTCCCTTTATCTTTAATCTCTTTGAATTTATTTTTTTTTGATGACAAGGGAAACCTGTAGCCGCTACCCTTTGGGTGCGCACAGGGTAAAATTCCCGCTCCTATGCAATAGCTCGCAAACTACATAGAAGAGGTAACCCACAATAAGCAAGCCCGGTGCGACGAGCTCGACCCAGAAGGCAAGCCCCTTGCTTTCGCTGGCAAGGGGTTTCAAACTTGAGACCTCCAACATAGAAACCACTGGGCCACCCCCGAAGGGGTATCTCTTTGAATTTTGTTTGTTTACTTTCTTTTTTAATCTCTAATTCCTTTATGAGATTCCATGTTTTTCTTTTTTAATAGCACATTCACATTTATCTTTTGAACTCGTAGTTCTATGCATGAACTGAAAGATAATATAGGTTGCCTGCCTTAGATATTTACAAAATTCTTTTTGCATGTTGTACCATCCAATAAGACTATCTATGACTATGTATTGTCTCCATGTTATTCTGTCGAGACAGAAACTGAAGTTGATTAGTAAGGAAAAGTGAAAAGCAATTTAATAGTGATATTATCTTCAAATTGTTCTATGTTTCAAAGATTGAACCAGTAAAAGAAACAGAAGAGGTGCCTTTTGCTTTATGTGATGACCTATTGTTGTCTCTATATGATGATAGAGACTATCAATTAGCTTTTACCTTATTGGCTTGCCAAATTTGCTTCAACAGTGAGGAGAATCTGAGAACTGCTCTGACCAGGATGAGAGTAGGCAATCGAGCACTGGAGGATGTGATAGACAAAGTCCGAAATAGACATTATCAGGTTGGTGTATAATTTGATGAATTAT
Source organism: Solanum stenotomum (assembly GCF_019186545.1). Classification (NCBI taxonomy): domain Eukaryota; kingdom Viridiplantae; phylum Streptophyta; class Magnoliopsida; order Solanales; family Solanaceae; genus Solanum; species Solanum stenotomum. Next base: position 38,553,698 of record NC_064283.1, read on the forward strand.
CACTGCTTTATGTCACCTTATTTCATATGTTGTGATTGTAAAATTGTGCAGTTGGCATGCACTTTGACTTTTGAAGCTGTTCATGGCTCATCTTGTGATGCTGGGGTTAACCATCCAAATCAGTACTACAATGACAGTCATAGGATCTTGGAATCACAGGTAAATTCTTCATGGAGTAATACTAAGATGGTTTGTAAAGGTTATCTTTGTCATTGTGAATTTGTGATTATGGATTTGGTGGTATAATTAATCATGCGATGTGATAAAATATTTTTCCTTTGTTTCCATTACCTGCTTTAGGAAGAAGTATGATGCCGAATGCATTAGGTGTTTGGAGTAATGCTTCTTTATTATTTGACTAACTTCCCTCAATATTGTGGCCCTTTCAGTGGGCACATGGCTTTTCACATTTTACATCATGCCTTAGTATGTATCTTATTTTTGCGGTTAATCAACTTTCAGAAGAGTTCCAGCAACCCAAAAGGAACAACAGCTTCAATGTAGGGCAGTATAGACGTGTTGCCTCCCTTGTGTGAGTCTTGTCTATGATAAAATTCTGTAGAATTCTACTGTATTTTCTTGTTTCCATATTTATTTTCCTTTCATGAACATCCCATGAAACTGCAGTGGAAGATCTGGTTGACTCGCACCTGCAAGAATCCAAAGAGACCATGCAGGACTAACTATAAAGAAGAGCTGATGCCTTTTTTGTTCAAAGAAGTTAGTAAAAAGGGAAAGCAGTTGAATCACCAGATACAACTTTTCCATGTAATCCTATTGTTTTAAAGCATTAGTGGACTTGTAAGTCTGTAACTTGTATAAATATCTGGAGGAAGGTGATGTGACACTCTCTTTACCCTTGCCTTCTTTCTTATTTCTCTACTCGGTAGATCTGCAGATGTATAATTCTTGTCTTTTCCCCCCTCTTTATTATTGCAATATCCATGATAGAATTAATACGTTATGAGTCTTTATGGTAGAAATTGAGAAAAAGCATAAAATAGTCCCTTATCTTTGAGGGCCTATTAGTAAAAATCCGATGGTCACTTTGAGTCTTAACCTAAAGTTAAGGAACTATTTTGAGGTTTCTCTAGAAATTACACATTAGTAGTATGTGTTTATGAGGTGGCAATCAAATAGCTATGGGTAAACGTAACTGCTCCTCTTGTAAGAATTTGAGCGACTTGTTTTGATTTTAATAAATGGAAAAGAGTCAGAATGCTCTTACAGAAAAATTAATTAAAGTATTTGTTAATATAGTTCTTGATTTTAAAGTTAAAATATTTTTGTTTCTTAATATTTTTAGAATTGAAAAATTATAAGTATTGGTTAATATAATTCTTGATTTTAAGGTTAAAATATAACATTCATAATGTCTTTAAAAATATTATTGATGAAGTTATTGTCAACCTTTTATTATTTTATCTTTGAAATCAATAAATATATTGGCAAAAATATGTATCCTACTTCAATTTGGAAAAAAATATTTAGGAATAATAATGTTTTTTAGTTTATTAGGAGTTTTTAATGAAAACTAATGATAAGATTATTATGATATATATGTATATATGTATATGTATGTAATTTTGTGTTAGGACTAAACAAAACATCTTTTTATTAGGACTAAGTTCAATGTAGGGTACATATTATCCTACTAATACTAGGAGCTTAACCTTGAATCTATTTCAAGTAAATTAGGGGTAGTAAATTCCTCCATCTGGCCATGGCTAGTGGATTGATTCGCGTGTGCTTAGTAGTTTGGTGAGTCCTTATGGTTTGAGGGCATGACCATTTATCAGTTCCACGCTCTTTTAATCTTTTCAGTTTTCAAACTTATTTTGTGAGCTAGGGCTTGTTCTAGCCATAGATATGATAGTAGAAGCTTGTTGTTAGACTTGGTATGATTTCACATTCAGTTTTTGTACTCTGTTTTAGTATCAAGTTTTGTTAAAGTGCTGAGACTTTTATTCCAATTTATCGCTTTATTTTTGTTATGTCGATATCTTAGTGTCATGCTTATGTCAAGTGACTTGTTTAGGGTGTATCGAGATCCTATTTTTCATGTCACGTTTAGGGGAAGTATGGATCGTGACATGTCAGTACTTGAAATGTACTAAGTATGGGGAAATGCAACAACTAAGTAAATATAGTATAGAAACTGATGATTTGATTCTGGAAACATAGTATATGGTCATGCAATACTTGTGAAAATCATAATCATATGTGGGAGATGCCATCAACCAACATAATCTATGTGATCTATAACATGGAGTTTAGTCAACTGGTTTGACACCAAAAAGAGAGTGTCCTATTTGCCAAGGCAAGGACCATAATCATGAGATAAGGTAAATCCACTAGCTAAAGCCAATTAAGACTAAGTCCTACGGGGACATGTAGTTCTGCGACTTGGGTAACTGCCACACTTGGTGCTAAGTAAACTCCTAATGGAAAAACATGCATAATCATATTCATATTCAAAATTTGTGAAATGGTAAGAATTTAATAATACCGAATCATTTATACATAATCTCAGAGTCATAAGAATAATTCTTTTATATTTCATACATAGTCTTATGAGATACTTTAATAGAAAGCATCTAAATCATGATTAAGAGTGACAAATGAGCTAGTCAAGTCGAATATAAGTAGATAGGTGGATAAAGACCCATTGATGAAGTTCCCACATACCTTGTTAGAAATCCTCATTTGAAATCTTCAATGGACACTTGAAATACTTGGAACCCTAGCTTTCTTGGGGAAGAACTAGACTTGAGAGAGAATTTCGAGTTTAAGAGAATGAGAGTGAATGAGAGAGGTTAGGGGTCTTAGGAACCAATTAAAGTCTTCAAAATAAGCCCAAAACGACATAGTATAGAAGTTAAAAGAGTAGGAAAATGTAAATGTAACACCTCGGACTTTGAAAAGAGCTAAAGAGAGGTTCGTACAAGTCACCTACCAGTTTTAAGTTTTGGGTCAACTTCAAACAATCATATCTTTCAGCACATAAAGAGTTAGGTGGCCCATGACCTATCAAATTAAAGGTCTTTGAGTCCTCTTTCTAATGCCACCAAATTTGCTTAATTTCGAGCTCGGAGTAAAAAGTTATTCCCATTTTAGTGAAGCCTCTCCTTTAAAGGCACCTCAATCATTTTTAGAGGGGTAGTTTTACCTTTTCCCATCCTTTCTAAGCCTAGCCACATCTTTTCTTCACCCAATTTAGGGGCCTAATCAGTGTTAAATAATCCTTTCACGTTTTTAACATTTAGAGAACTTAGAGCAAGGTTCCAAGAGGAGAAAAAGCTAGGTTTCAAGCGTTGTTCAAGATTTCGTTGATTTTTGCCAAGAACCTTTGTTCTTTCCAGGTATGTAAGGCTTCTCACAGTGTTGGAATTGTTCTTCCTCACTCCCTATTACTTAATTTAGTCAAGAAATTGTTAAATCTAAAGGATCCATTTGCAGTTCTTGATATTGCAGACCCATTACTTGTTGTTCCGGGTTACGGGTTTGCTTACCTACTAGTGGGTTATAGTAGGTGCCATCATGACTCGAGAAATTGGGTCATGACAAGTGGTTATCAGAGCCCCAGGTTCAACGATCTTACTTTTACAGAGCTAATATCTTGTAGAGTCCTGCGGATCGGTGCGAAGACGTCCGTAACTTATCTTCGGGAGGCTACATGATGTCTTTAGGAAGATTTCCTCCTTTGTTTCACTTTCGTGCAGCTTGTATCTTATTGGTTCCTTGGAATCTCACTTGTTTCACTCTTTCACAGGATGGCCCGAACGTGAGGTGGCATGGTCGGGGGTGTTGCACCTGGGCCTGCAGACAGAGCCCCAACTTGGGGTAGATACCGACCCCGAGGTCGAGGTAGGGCCACAACACTGGCCCGAGATAGGGAGGAGGAGCCCCAGGCAGCATATGTACCTCCACAACCAATGGGGCCGAGGCCAGCTGAAGCTCCTGATCTTCATGCACTGCTGACTTAGATACTAGCAGCTGTTGGGGAGATGCGACAAACACCAGCCCCAAAAGCACCAGCTCCAACACTTGTTCCAGCGCTGTAGGGTCAGCCTGCTGCAGTGGCACCATAGGTTCAACCGCCACCAGTTCATGTGGCCGCCCTGCTAGACTTATAGGACAGGGAGATCCCACTACGCGAGCAAAAGATGCTTGGGGTATTCCAGAGGTTGGCACTTCCGATATTCTCAAGGGCGATTGGGGAGGACGCCCACGAGTTCCAACTCACTTTCCAGGAGTAGCTACAGTCATTAGGCCTCTTGGAGTCGAGAGGAGCCGACTTCACTGCTCATCAATTCTGTGGGCCAGCCAGGCAGTGGTGGCACACGTATCGAGAGTCAAGGCTAGCTGGATCGCCTCCTATATCTTGGCGTGAGTTCTTAGAGTCTTTCTTTGCCTGATTCGTACCACGGAGCATCAGGGATAGGCTTAGTGATTAGTTCTCCAGATTGGAGAAGTGCCCTATGACCGTTTCAGAGTACGAGGCGAGGTTCCATGATTTGTCTTGTCTTGCTACCATGATCCTATCCACGGAGGAGGAGAGAGTTCATTGTTTTGTACGTGGGTTGCGGTACTATCTGAGGGTCGACACAGAGCATTTGGTTTCAGCCGATCGTTCATTTCTTGATGTGGTCGACCATGCCCGATCTATGGAGCATATTCATTGTGGGCCCCAATGGGCAGCGATGAGAGGGTACATTACCAGGGCAGCTACATCGGGTCCTAGACTAGGGGAGGGACTCTTATGATAGGCCACGCCAGAGGTTCCAGCAGGGTCAGTCCAGCTGGCCTGTCCAGGAGGCATTACCTGCTTCTGATGGAGGTCAATATCAACAGGGTGGTCCTAGTATGGGCCAGAGTTCGAGGGGATTAGATTTCCTCCCTCCCTATCGCGGTCGGGTTACTATAGGGCGTTCAACTTCGGGGTGTTATGATTGCGGTGCTCTTGACCATTGGTCCAGAGGGTGCCATCGGCGAGGGCGAGGGGTGATTGTACCAGCTCTCCTTGCATCTAGACAAGTTTCAACAGTGCCCTCTCCAACTAGAGGTGGTGGTCAGGACCAAGATCGTCAGGACAACTGACAGGGTACCAGAGGTGGAGCTCGGGGAGGTAGGTCAGGTGGTAGATCGGGCGCACCGGTAGAAGTGCTCAGGGCCATTTCTACGCAACCCCGGTGAGGGCGGCGGCTTAGGTATTTGACGATGTTATCACAGGTACGCTTTTATTATGCCATTAGCCTGCTACAACATTATTTGATCCCAGGTCCATATTTTTGTATGTATCTGTTTATATTACTCCCCGATTGGGTATGAGGTATGAGTCTTTGGCAGAGCTAGTTCACGTTTCAATCCCGGTGGGTGTGTCCTTAGTAGTGGATCAAGTATTGTGATCTTTCTTAGTGACTATCCAGGGTTATGATACTGAGTTGATCTTATTCTGCTAGATATGGTTGATTTCGATGTGATTATGGGCATGCACTGGCATGAAGTCTTGGATTGCTACACCAGGACTGTTACCTTAGCCATGCCTGGCATTCCCTCGATGTTGTGGCAGGGTGCCTATAGTCACACACCGATAAAAATCATCTCTTTTATGCGGGCTAGGCTGTTGGTTGCTTCAGGGTGTTTAGCTTATTTGGCTTATGTGAGAGATGTGAGTAGGGAGGGCCCTTCAGTTGAATCAATTCATGTGGTTAGAGAGTATGCAAATGTGTTCCCTACAGACCTACCTGGCCTACCCCTAGCGTGTGACATTGATTTTGCCATCGATTCGGAGCTCGACACCCATCCTATTTCTATTTTGCCTTATCGGATGGCTCCTGCAGAGCTCAGGGAGCTCAGTGTTCAGTTAGAGAACCTCTTAGGTAAGGGGTTCATCCGTTCGGGTGTGTCATCGTGGGGTGCTCCTATTTTGTTTGTGAAGAAGAATGACGTGACTATGAGGATGTGCATTGACTACATGCAGCTGAATAAGGTGACGGTGAAGAACCGTTACCCCATGCCTCGTATTGATGACTTGTTTGATCAACTTCAGGGTGCCGTCGTGTTTTCTAACATTGATTTGAGGTTTGGGTACCATCAACTGAGGATTAGGGCAGCAGACATCCCTAAGACCGCATTTAGGACTCGTTACGACCACTATGAGTTCCGTGTGATGTCTTTTGGATTGACTAATTCCCCTGTCGCCTTCATGGACTTGATGACATGTGTGTTCAGGACATACATTGATTCATTTGTTATTGTCTTCATTGATGACATACTGGTATACTCACAGAGCCGGAGTGAGCATGAGAAGAATTTGAGGATTGTGCTCCAGACTTTGAGAGATCAACGACTTTATGCCAAGTTCTCAAAGTGCGAGTTTTGGCTTGAGTCTGTAGCATTCTTGGGGAACGTGGTGTCCAAGGAGGGTATTAGGGTTGATCCGGTGAAGATTGAGGCTATTCGTGATTGGGACAGGCCCACTTTTGTTACTGAGGTTCGTAGCTTCGTCGGGTTAGCGAGTTACTATAGACGCTTTTTTGAGGGCTTTTGTTCTATTGTAGCCCATTTGACTCAGTTGACTCACCAGGAGGTTCCCTTTGTGTGGTCAGAGGAGTGTGAGATGAGCTTTCGAAAGCTCAAGGAGGTGCTTACTACCTCTCATATATTGACTCTTCTAGTTGAAGGCGAGGGCTTCACGGTATACTGTGATGCATCCGGCGTTGGTTTGGGTTGTGTATTGATGCAGCGAGGCTGGGTTATAGCTTACGCATCAAGGAAGCTTAAGAAACATGAGCGCAACTACCCTACCCATGACTTGGAGTTGGCGGCGATAGTTTTCGCGCTTAAGATTTGGAGGCACTATCTATATGGGGTTCGTTGTGAAATCTACAGTGATCACCCTCCAGTACCTTATGAGCCAGAGGGACCTTAACTCAAGGCAACGTCGTTGGATTAGCTTTTGAAGGACTATGACCTCTCTATTCTCTACCATCCGGGGAAGACCAATGTAGTAGCGGACACCTTGAGCCGGAAGGCAGGGAGTATGGGTAGTCTAGCCTTCCCTTTTGTTTCGGAGTGGCCGTTGACTTTGGACATCCAGTCCTTAGCTTACCAGATGATCAGACTTGATATTTCATATTCTAGACGGGTGTTAGCCTATGTGGGAGTTCAGTCATCTTTGCTAGATCAGATCCATGGTTGTTAGTTTGAGGATGAGTCTTTGGTGGCACTCAGAGATAGGGTGTTGGAAGGTGATGCTAGACAGGCTACCTTAGATTCGGATGGGGTTTTGAGATTCGATGGACAATTGTGTGTTCCGAGAGCTGAGGGTTTGATTCAGCTGATCTTGAGCGAGGCCCATGATTCCAGATATTCCATCCATCCGGGCACAACTAGGATGTACCGTGATTTGAGGCAACATTATTGGTGGAGCGGTATGAGGAGAGATATTGCCAACTACGTATCCCGCTGTTTGTGTTGCCAGTAGGTGAAGGTCGAGCATTTGAGGCCTGATGGTGAGTTTCAGAGATTACCCATTTCGGAGTGGAAGTGGGAGCGTATCACTACGGACTTCATTGTGGGGTTGACTTGGACTTCTAGAGGTGTTGATAGCATTTGGGTCATCGTGGATCGATTGACCAAGTCAGCACACTTTCTTCCTGTTCATACTACCTTCAGTGCCAAGAGGTTGGCTTGTATCTACATTCGAGAGGTGGTTCACCTTCATGGCGTGCCTGTTTCTATCATTTCAGACCGGGGTTCACAATTCACTTCCAGCTTTTGGATGGCTTTTCAGTAGAAGTTGGGCACCCGTGTCCACCTTAGCACAACATTTCACCCACAAACGGATGGCCAGTCAGAGTGTACTATTCAGGTACGAGAATATGTTGCGGGCCTATGTTATAGATTTTGGAGGTCAGTGGGACCAGTTCCTGCCTTTGGCGGAGTTTGCGTACAACAACAACTATCCCTATTATTCAGATGGCCCCGTTCGAGGCCTTATATGGTAGGCGTTGTCTCTTTCCAGTTGGTTGGTTTGAGTCTACAGAGCCTAGGCCGCGTGATACAGATTTGCTTTAGGAGGCCTTGGATCAAGTGAGGGTGATTCAGGATAGGCTCAGGACGGCTCAGAGTAGACATCAGAGTTACGCGGATCACAAGCGTCGGCTATTGAGGTTTGCAATTGGTGATCGGGTATTTCTCCGAGTATCACCCATGAAAGGCGTGATGATATTTTGGAGGCGGGGCAAGCTTAGCCCTAGGTATATAGGCCCTTTTGAGATTTCGAGGGCAGTTGGCGAGGTTGCCTATGGGTTAGCTTTACCCCCAACACTATCGATTATCCACCCAGTGTTCCATGTTTCGATACTGCATCGGTATGTTCTAGATGAGTCTCATGTACTCCAGTATCATTCAGTTGAGTTTGATGATCGTTTGACCTTTATAGAGGAGCTGGTTGCCATTCTAGCCAGAGATGTCAGGCAGTTGCGGTCGAAAGCCATTCCTGTTGTTAAGGTCTGTTGGAGGCACTGTCCAGTTGAGGAGGCGACCTGGGAGACCGAGTAGGAGATGTAGGAGAAGTTCCCCAGCTTATTTGAGCCCTCAGTTATATCCTTATCCTTACTTTCGCGGACGAAAGTTCTTTTAGTAGTGGATGTTGTAATGACCCTCCAGGTCATTTTTGCCTTAATGCCTCCTTTCCGTCGTTTAGAGCGTTCCTATAGCGACACCAAGTCATTTATGTCTTGATGGCACTGACTTTTGGATCGCCTGGTCGTTCGTTTGGGTTTTGTTCTCGTTTCCCTATTTTGGAGCTTTTGAAACTTGAATAGTTGACTTTAGTCAAAACGTCAGGTAAACGACCTCAGAATGGAATTCTGATGGTTCCATCAGCTCCGTAAATTAGGCTATTGGCATGGTTTGCACGAGTATCGAGGCCTTCGGTGCGAGTTTGGACCATTAGTCATTTTAGCCTTTGAAATTTGGCCTAAGGTTGACTTTGGTCAACATTCTTGCAAAACGCACTCAGATGAAAATCCGTCAGTGCGGTTAGCCCCAAAGTGTCGAGTTTGGTTTGGAACGACCTTTCGTTCGACTCCCGAGGCCTCCGGACTCATTCCGAGCCCTTCAGTAGATTTTGGTTAAAAATGGCCTTTGGGAGTGAGACCCACTTTTTATCGAGATGACCTCTGATAGAAATTTCGATTGCGTCGTTGAGACTGGAATGTCGAATTTAGTAGGGTAGCATATCTTTTTTATTTTTATCGGGTTTCGAGTAATTCTGAGCACCCCATCGGAGACCTTAAAAAATTGCAATAATTGAAATCTGGTGCATGATAGAAATTTCGATTGCGTCGTTGAGACTGGAATGTTGAATTTAGTAGGGTAGCATATCTTTTTTATTTTTATCGGGTTTCGAGTAATTCTGAGCACCCCATTGGAGACCTTAAAAAATTGCAATAACTGAAATCTGGTGCATCCCTTTTAGCGACCAAAGTTTGGGCTTTTAGCGACCAGAATTTTGGGCTTTTTAGCCACTAGTTTAAAAGCTCCATTTCAGCCTCATTTTGTCAACTTCAAACCTTCATAACTCTCTCGTTTTAGGTCTGATTCTAGTGATTCGTAGGTCTATCTTGAGTGGTTTTTCGAGGGAACGTGTTGGCATGTTTGAAATTCGTATTTGAAGTTTTGTTGGAAGTAAGAATTATTATTTAGCTGCTGTCATAGTTCATTGTCAAGCTCAATTTTTGGGAAATTTTGGAAGATAATTTCTTGGCCATTCTAGGTCCGAACTTGGTGATTCAAGAGCCTATATTGTGGGGCTTTTCATGAGGATCATCGTGGTATGGTTGGTTTTAGCAGTTGGACCCTCGTTTCTGGTATTTTTCTTGTAAATAGTTGCTGCCATTGTTGTCCCTTTTAGTGTAACTTTGTGTTTTTCGTTGCATGTTCGTGTTAGGACTGTTCCGATCCCCGAATTGTGTTCCAATTTGGAACACAAGTTCGGGGAGGTGTTTAGGACATATTTTTGGGGTTAATTCTAGAATTTCTAGCGCGGGTCCCATTTTTACCGTTTGACCTCAAAATTGGTCCGTCTTCGTTTCTTGTGATTTTAGTGTCTAAACGACTGTAATAATATTGTGACTCTATTTTTGATAGAGTGGGAGTGTTTCGAGGCCGTACGGAAAGGGAAAGCTCTGGATAAGTGATTTTAGAGCGCGCGTGATCAACCTACATGTTGGCTACGACTTCCCTCTCTTAGATTGAGCTCGAGAGTGTGAACGAATGTTGATTAGTTGGGATTTGGGTTGGTAGTTATTGAATCATGCATAGGTGTTTAGTAATCGTGTTTTCGGTCTATTTCAGGAATTATCGGGTAACTGTGAGCATGCTATCTGTTATTAATTGACTCTCCTTTCTATGTTGAGTACTTGTATGCTTGATTACTATTTATTTGAAGTATGTTGGGCCTTAGTTTAGGTTTGACTAGTGCTTGCCTTAGAAATGCATGATTCGAAATCGATAGGCCTTAGTTTTACCCCGACTCGCTCGGCCTACTTAGATCCCTGTAGACTGGTGTAGCAGATTTGAGTCTGATAGTTTGGACCTTAGCTAGGAGATACGCTTGCTCCGATGATAGTTATCCTTATTTCTCTGATGCAATGACTTCACGAGTTACGTCGGCGACAGTGGTTCCACTTCGCGATTTGAAGTTGGTTTTCGATTCAGTTCCAAGGATTACATTGAATGGCTAAGTGGACGGTGTTCCACGGACATTTATGATCATGAATCGATTGTGACTATTTCAGCGGCTATATTGACACCTTTTTTGAGCATCCGTATTCGAGCTCCAGTCTCAACCTCATTGATATTTTCGAAGAGCATCTGGTTCAAGGTCCGACCTCGATCACCCGAATACTTATTTAGAGCATCTGGTTAGAGATCCGACCTCTGTTACTTGATACTTGTGATTGGTTACTTGGGTACTTCTTGTGAGCATCTGGTTTGAGGTCCGGCCTCCGTACTGTTAGATCCTACTAATTGGGGTTGAGGTTCTAGTTCAATGTTCTCGTCTTGGGTTCTCATATGCAGTTCTCTTTAGTTATGGTTATTCTGTGTACTCGTCGGTCTTATGGGGGTCCATTCGGGTTTTTATGTAAACTTTCGCACGAGTGTACCTTCTGGGCTTATGGGGGTCCAGTTAGGTGTAGTTAGCTTATAGATTACTTTAGTTAGTTCTTTCTACACTCGTGTGCATTCCATTGTTTACTTAAACTTCCGCTCTTGACCTATGTTTGTGCTATTCCTTCTTTTCATATTGCCTTTACTCTTCAAGCTCAGTCGGCCTATGATGCCTATTGGGTACCTGTTGTTTTGGTACTCATGCTACGCTCTGCATCTGTTTTCGTGATGCAGGTCCGAGCACCAGTGGCCAGTGTTGATCCAGTTTGGAGTAGTCTGATCTAGAGACGGGGGTGAGCACACATCGTTTTGTACTATTTCAGTCTCCATCTGTATATATAGATTTGTGTTTTACCTTTCGAGACAGTCCAGTCTTTGTGGTCCACTTTTGGGACTTGTACTCGTTTTGTTAGTAGCTCTGTACTAGTGACTTTCAGGTTCTGGGAGGGATCTTTATTTGTATATATGTTTTGGTTTGCTTCCGCCTGTTTATATTGTTATCTTAAATTTTGCCTACTTTTGTTTAGTTTTCATCCTCAGACCTATTACTTGTTGTTCCGGGTTACGGGTTGACTTACCTATTGGTGGGTTATAGTAGGTGCCGTTATGACTCGAGAAATCGGGTCGTGACATTCCATGGATAATAAGACAAGTTGATAATAATGACTATTCTATGGGATTTACTCTTAGCACCGAGAGGAAATTGAGATGGAAGCTCTCCCATTAGTATAGGCTGGGTTTCTAGAAGCAATCTCCTTATCTAATAACTATGTGCAACCATAGGATGTTTTCATACATAGAAATTAGCTAGTGGATCCACCTAAGCTAGAAGTTCATGGTCTTACCTTGGCAAGTAGGACACCCCTTTTCGGTGTGGGGTAGAAACCAAATTCCATATTTATAGCTCACATGGTCTCTATGTCGGTTAAAGGTATATTTCCAACAATAATGAACTAAGGTTACTCTTAGAAGTATCTCACAAATGTTGTAAAGATAAGTATCTTGCATTGACCATGTTTTAAGATTCATGTTTTCTAACCCTTATTATCTTATGTTTCAACTTGGTCATTGTGTGTCATGAAAAGGTCATTTTTAGAATGATTTCATACGTCTTATGCATTTCTATCATACTTGGTACATTATTGTATTAATGCATACTCTTGCCTACATTCTTTATGTCATGACCCATGGGTACCCCTTAGATGTAACAAGCTGTACAAGACCCTGAGAGGCCTCATACAAGTGAACTTAGCATATCATAACATAAAATAATAGAAATGAGCAGAAATTTAAAACATTTTTCCTAACATTAAAGTTTCATAAAAGGAAGCGGAAGTCTATTACACTTGTCTCAAACCATCTATAGCATGGACATCTTGGGACACATCCCATACGATAGTTCTAAACACAAAAGAAAGGCATAAATGAAAGGTGGTCAAATCTTCGATGCTATGAGGACTCACCAAATCTTCACTTGCTTGCTCTACTAAAAACCTAAACACGGGGATGGAAGTCAATATCGCCGAACCCTATATTTGATAAGAATGTAGGCAAAAGTATGCGATAGTATAAACATGTACTAAATATGATGGCTAGCATAAATCATCAATATAGGCATAACATAAGCATTAGTCAACATAAGACATAATCCACGAACATAAGAGATACAACACAAGACATAGGTTATAAGCATGAGAGGTAATAACATAAGTTATAAGCATAGTCAATGTACATACACCATCATAACATAAGAAATACTCCACAAAGTAACCTCAAGTCATACTTAGCCAAGACATGTATATTCTTTCACTAGTCTTACTTATCAATGTAGGCAACGTTAAGCCACCACTCAAACTCATCATCTATCATTCTCATCTTTATCTTACATTTTATAGAAATGGGGATTCACCTCTTGTCATACATTTCATCGAAGGCCATTCTAGCAACAATCTAAGCAATTCATTCATCATGACATCATTCATATTATTCTTGCTTTAGTTTTCAAGGTATGGGGGTTCACATTTCTATGCCTATTATGAAGGCTAATGGGTATTCACCTCTTGCCTTGCTTTAGGAATTATATATTAAGGGTAGTCACCTCACACTCCTCATTAGATGACATGGGTAATCACCTCATGTTAATAATCTCATGACTTGGGTAATAACCTCATGTTTATTAATTCTTCTTTACTAATTTAGGAATATGGGAGCTCACCTCACATATCTCTCATATGAAGGTCTTGGGGAATCACCTCAAGCCTCATCTCATCTCATAGTCCTTTGACTTATATTCATTTTAGGTCAGCAAGCCTTTCAACCTAGAATCATTCTATCTGAGCAAACCTTTCACATTTATGTTCATTATGTGTTCATGATAATAACCTTTCAATCAATAGAACAACAATATGAGCATTCTTGATACTCTATTCTCGAAGCATCATTAAGACAATTGCATAGGTATTATAGCATATACATAATCTCATACTTTACCTCCTTGAGGTTCAAAACTTACTTTCAATCCACACATCTAGAATTCAAGAATTAGACATGGATATCATTATAATTCAAGTGATTCAATCACCTCATGCATTAGTAGAGTAGATCAACTAGGTAAATCCTTCCACAACAATTCTATCTACCAATCAACAATTATGATATAAGATTTACTCTAAAGCCATCCTAGTCATAACTCATTATATATACTTGATCTCAATCAATTCATGTTCATATACTTTACTCTTAAGCAATTCACATCTAAATGCTTCAGCCTTAAGCAATTTAATTATATTTCATTGTATAGCCCCCCAATCTCAAGCACTACAAATCATGATTCATCTTGCATACCTAAATATTTTTCAATTCATGTCTATATGCTTAACTCTCAAGACAGCTACCATGTATTTCATCAATTCTAGAAGATTACATCTAAATCTTCAATTTTCCCTTTCATAGAATAAAACTCATTTGCATCAATTACATATTTATAGACACGGGTTAGGCATGAGTACATGTAAATCCATCCTAATATCATTGAATCTACTCAATTCAAGCGTAGACAATCATAATTTACTTAATTGGATCAACATTCAACAATACCCACAACACTGGAAGAAACCCTAACTCAAATTGGGGAATTCTTCTTCTAAATTGGTGAAAACATGGAGGCTCCATGGATGAAAAACCATAATACCTTGATCACAAAGCCCACAAATGCTTGAGGAATGGATACTTGTTCTTGATCCTAGCTCCAACTCTTTCTTCTTCGTCAAGTTCTAGAGAGAAAAATATTTGAGAGGATGAACATGGGGATTCTTTTGTGGTTTTGGAAATAATAACTTAATTGGTGAGTTTAAAGGGTAAAAATAGTTTATAGGAGTACTAAGTTTAGGCAAAGTGATCTCACTTAAATCTAACTTGAATTAGAATTTCCTAAAATAGCCTTCACTAGGCATCCTAGTGCCCAGGTATCACGACCACCCCACGACCCGTCAAGGGTCACACGGCCCTTTAAGGTCCCCGTGGTCCCTTGACCAATGGCTAGGCCACCTTGTCTTGGCCTCCAAAAGTTGAAGGCATCACCACGAGCCTTCCCACAAGCTGTGGTCTTCACCACTAGCCGTGAAGTTGCTCGTGAAGATGAGCTCAACTTGAGGCAGCCTTGGTGAGCTGCTGCCTCACCACCACGAGCCTCTAGGCTTCCGTAGTGGAGGGAAGTGTCTTGGCAACCTTGGGCATCCTTGGCCCTTGCCCTTTTGCCTTGATTTTTGCCCTCTAGTCTTGGCTAGTTTCCCTCATACTTAGCCCTAGTTGGCCTACTAGGCTACATGGTTTTTCAATATCTTCCTCTGGGGACATTTGTCGTCGAATGATGTTCTAGGCATCTCTTAAAGGAAATGACTCTTGAATAGCATCCCATCATGCATGAAACTCATCTAAATGCACACAACTAAGGAGGAAAGATCAACTACATACTCTAACATGCTCAATGCTTCTCTAGGAAGGTAGGAACTACATCTAGCAACCCAAAATGCATGAAATTTTAACATTTCTCATGTTTAAGGAGGAATTACCTTCTCCCTACTAAACACATGCTCAACACAATCTCATGGAGCCTATATGCAATCTATACTCAAAGCATACTTCAAGGAGGAGTTCTCTCAACTCCAAGTTACGACATGTTCACCAATACATCTCATGAAGTCTATAGGCAACTCATACTCAATGCACTACAATACGAGGAAACAATCATATACACTCATCTTCTTCAAAAAATATGTTTTTCATGAACATGCGCAACATAAGTAAATCATGGCAACACATAAACACACATGACTCCAAAACATAATACAACCAAGAGGAACTTATCATCTCAAGCTAAAGGAGGAGTAGAAGGAAAAATGATGAGGATATTGGGACATCTTATTGGCCTCGACCTCCCAAGTAGCACTCTCAACTAAAACCCTCATTAAAAGATCCCTTTATAACATTCTCACAAAAGTTACTTCCTTGTTCCTTAACTTCTTAACTTGTCGTATTAAGATCTCAACCGGTACTTCTTCATAATAGAGATTCTCATTAACTCTCAACCCTTTTGAGGGGACTTATAGATGCCGGATCTCCAACAAACATCTTAATCATAGATACATGGAAAATCGAATACATCGATGCCAACTCATTCGGCAATTCTAACTCATAAACAACCTTACCAACACATCTCAAGATCTCATATGGGCCTACAAAATGGTAACTAAACTTACCAAACTCCTTCTACCTTTTAAGGTGATAAATTCAAGTAAACTCCAAATCATAACATTAGGAACACTCAACGACCTTGCTATCTAAGCACATTATCTCCCTCTTGGGAGCAAGACTAAATGGATTTTCTAAGCACCATTTCTTTCAATTCAACTAAGGCCGGATCAAAACATCAATACCTAGCATATCAAGTCTATCAAGTCACAAAAGACAAAGATACACCGAAATATAATAAAATACAAAACACATATCGATAGCCACATTCGAAGGACACCTTTGTTCACCTCTAGCTTGGAGTGCATATAACCTAATCTGCTTTGGAGCATTCGCACCCGAACCAATTGCACTAGATGAAGGGTAGGGTTGAGACCTATGATGACTATCTCCTTCATTTCTAGCAACTGTGGGGCAATGCCTTATCTTGTGGCCCAACTTACCACAACCAAAACAAACATTAGAACTCGCTAGACAATCACCCGCATGTCCTCTATCACACTTACTACACCCTGGCAATAGGACCCCACTACTATCTCCTTGAGGCTTAGGGTTAGACACCCTTTCTTGGTTAAACTTCAGAGTATTTGATGAACCTTGCCCGGGGAATTCTCGTCTATAACTAGGGATTCCATGTCCATCAGACCTTGCATGAGAGGGATTATCATCTTCCATTATAGACCTCTTTTTTTCCCTAGGCTTTTCCTTGAGTTTCCCCTCCTCCATTTGTTGTGCATGGACCATAAGATAGGAGATGTCCATGTCACAAATGAGTATGGCGGTACGACACTCTTTAGCCACTATATCGAATATGCCTGTCACAAACTTATTCATCTTAGACCTAGAATCGGCCACCATCGTTGGAGCATACTTACACAATTGAGTGAACTTTAAGGCATACTCCTTCACACTCATACTTTCTTCATGAAGGTTAGTGAAATCTTGCACCTTTGCTTCCCTCAACTCAACGGGAAAGAGCCTATCAAGAAACGCAGATTTAAAAAATTCCCACTCTACGGGTTCCACTTTTATTGGTCTTTCTCCCTTCCATTGATCATACCACACTTGAGTAACATCTGTCAATTGGTAAGCAACTAACTCCGCCTTCTTCTCCAAAGTCACCCCTATAATAACAAGTACCTTATAGAGCTCGTCGATAAGCCTTAAGGATTCTCTTCCACTTTGGAGCCATAAAATTCCCGAGGGTTCATCCTTATTAAATCCCTCACTCTTGATGTTGTCGTACCCACATTTGGGTTCACATGGGCTACCATCTCTCTATTCGCTTGGGCTGTCATGGCTTGAGCCAACACTTGAAAATCCATCCTTTACTCCGTATTTGTCTTATTCTTACCTAAAGGATCAATCAAAGCTTAAGAAGGAGACTGGAGAGGAACTTCTTGCTCCATATTGTCTTCCTCATTCCTTCTAGCATTAGCCCATGTAGTAGTCATATCCTGTAGACCACCGAGTAAGGATTAGGAGAAAGACCTTATAGAGTTAAAATCTATGGCACGACTTAGAGTAATCAAGGATTGAAGTTTACTAAGCATCTAGTAGCCTCTCATTCATAAATGTAGCTTCACATTCATGAACAAGACTCTAAGATGTGGTTTTGAGACATCCTAGAATCATTCTGAACTTGTGCTCTGATTACCAAGTTTTTCACGAACCAGGGGTACCCCCTTGATTTAACAAGGCATACAAGACCCCCGAGAGGCCTCATAGAAGCCAACTTAGCATATCATAACATAAGATAATAGAAATGAGCAGAAATTTAAAACATTTTTCGTAACATCAAAGTTTCATAAAACGAAGCAAAAGTCTATTACATTTGTCTCAAACCATCTATAGCGTGAACATCTTGGGACACATCCCATACAATAGTTCTAAACATATAAGAAAGGTATAAAGGAAAGGTGGTCAAATCCTTGATGCTATGAGGACTCACCAAATCTTCACTTGCTTGATCTACTAAGAGCCTAGCCACGGGTATGTAAGTCAATATCACCGGACCCTACATTTGATAATAATGTAGGAAAAAGTATGCGTTAGTACAAACATGTACTAAATATGATGGCTAGCATAAATCATCAACATAGGCATAACATAAGCATTAGTCAACATTAGACACAATCCATGAACATAAGAGATACAACATAAGACATAGGCTATAAGCATGAGAGGTAATAACATAAGTCATAAGTGTAATCAATGTACATACGTCATCATAACATAAGAAATACTCCACTAAATAACCTCAAGTCATACTTTGCCAAGACATGTATAATCTTTCACTAGTCTTACTCATCAATGTAGGCAACCTTAAGCCACCACTCAAATTCATCATCTATCATTCTCATCTTTAACTTACCTTTTACAGACATAGGGATTCACCTCTAGCTAGTCATACATCTCATAGAAGGCCATTCTAGCAACAATCCAAACAATTCATTCACATTATTCTTGTTGTACTTTTCAAGGCATAGAGGTTAACCTCTCTATGCCTATTATGAAGGCTAATGGGTATTCACCTCTTGCCTTAGTTGTATAGTCATAGGTATTCGCCTCCAAGATCATTTTAGGGAATCATAGGTATTCACCTCCATGCCTCACCATTATATGATATAGGTATTTTCCTCCACATCATTTAATAAGGATCATAGGTATTCACCTCCATGTCCATCATCATATGATATAGGTATTCGCCTCCATATCATTTCATAAGGATCATATGTATTCACCTCCATGATCAACAATAAATGCTAATGGATATTCACCTCTTGCCTTGATTTAGGGGTTATATATTAAGAATAGAACCTAACACTCCTCATCACATGTCATGGGTAATCCCCTCATGTTTATTAGCTCTTGTTTACTAATTTAGGAATATGGGATCTCACCTCACATCTCTCTCATATGAAGGTCTCGGGGAATCACCTCAAGCCTCATCTCATCTCACAGTCCTTTTACATAGATTCATTTTAGGTGAGCAAACCTTTCAACCTAGAATTATTTTATGTGAGCAAACCTTTCACATTTGTGTTCATGAGAATAGCCTTTCAATCAACAGAACATCAATATAAACATTCTTTATACTCTACTCTCAAAGCATCATTAATACAATTGCATATGTATTATAGAAAAAACATAATCTCAGACTTAACCTTCTTGAGGTTCAAAACTTAATTTCAATCCACACAATTAGAATTCAAGCAATGGACATGGATATCATTATAATTCAAGTGATTCAATCACCACATACATTAGTAGAATAGATCATGAAGGTAAATCCATCCACAACAATTCTACCTACCAATAAAAAATTATAATATAAGCTTTACTCTTAAGGAATCCTAGTCATAACTCATCATATATACTTGATCTCAATTTGTAATGACCCTAAAAATGAACTAGTGAACTATAGCCTAACGTGTGTGCGTTTGAGTTTGGGTTGAGGTTTCATGTTGTTGTATGTTGTCCCGAGCTTTGGTTGAGGGGTTTAAGGATCCAACGTCAAGGTACGACTCCTCAAGGACCTATAGGACCCTAGGTCTAACCCCCCAAAACCCCTTGAAACTAGAAAGTTGGCCAAAGTGGGGTGACCTACGGAAAGGGTCCACGCCCTGTAGGTCTATCCACACCCTGTGGATGGCCTCCATAGGTCAAGGGGCCCCAAACCAAGCCACAGCCCCAGACTACTGACCAACATGATGGTCCATGAATAGACTCATGGTCCATGAGTCAAGGGCTCGTGGATGGCACCTGTGTGCTGTCAATTGACATGTCCAAGCTAGTGGTGAATTTTAAAATTAACCCAAAGTCCTAATAAGTGTTTGGACGGTTATTTTGGGTTTATTTAGATATTTTAAGAGTATTAAAATATTAAAATGCTAATTTAGATAGTATTATTCAATTTTCCCAAAATCAAAACCCTCTCTCTCAAAATATCTTCTCTATAAGAACTCCATTGAAGACCAAGAGAAGAAGAAGAGTTAGGGCTTGAAGAGGAAGGCTAAATTAGGTAGATTTTCGTGGGAATTAATCTAATAAGGTATGGCGATCCTTCATCTAGAGTTAGTTTTCACCCAAGAGTCAATTTCGAAGAAGGTTTCAAAGTTTTCAAATTCATGAAAAAGACAAGGGTTTCACTCAATCTCATGGATTCTTTCATCAAACAATTTTAAAGGTTTATTAATGTCAAATTATGATTATATTGATGTTTAATTTATGATTTTACTCTATGAACCCATGGTCCCTTTCAATTTCTAAATTGTGTCTTATGAAGTGGGTTTGTTGATCATGAAAGAATGTAGATGAATTATGTCTAAATTGATTTAGATTATTGAATTGTATCATCATCTATGCCTAATTATGGTGAATTATTGGTGAATTGAGGATTTGTGATCACACCCTTGAAAAGGAAAGTTTGACCTAATTTCATGTTAAAGTAGAATTGTGCTTGAATTGTTGATCCACTTGAAAGGTGGATGTGTTTACTTACTATGTATATTGTGATCATAGCCTTGAAGGCATAGTGTGAGTAATTGAAGTATTATCATGATTTTGTATATATGAATGTGATGTGAAGCACGTGTTTGATCTAAATGAATGAATTATGATCTTGTTTAGAAGCTAATTGTGTTAGGATTGAATGTTTTCTCTCTATTAACACTTGCGAATGATGGTGATTTTATGAAAGGCTATTCTCACATAAACACACACACATGAATGAATGAAGTTTAATGATAATGTTAATGAATGTTGAGTCTATTGAAAGGCTATTCTTAATTGTACTCTAATGAATGAAAAGACATGTTGTAAAATGACTTTCTCACTAAAATGGGATTCTTAGGTGAAAGGCTATTCTCATACGTTAGTATAGGTGGGGTATCTAGTAGCAATCATAATCCCTTTCTAATGAATTTTGGGTTTGAGATGGATGCCTATACGTTAGTTGAGGTGGGGTATCTAGTAGCAATCTCTTTATCCCGTAATGAATGAATGTAATGAATGTCAAATACTCCGTGGGGAATAATGCTAAGCACCAAGTGGATATGGATTGAGATGGGTGCTAATACGTGAGTTGAGGCGGGGCACTTAGTAGCAATCTATTGAGGTGGATACTCATACGTTAGTTAAGGTGGGGTATCTAGTAGCAATCTCCCTGTCCCATAAACTATGTTCCCACATAGGTCTAGCTAGTGGATCCACTTAAGGCTAAACAAATAATGGTCCTACCTTAGGCAAGTAGGAATCCCTATATTCGGTGAGGGTGACACCGAGATTCCATGTCAATCTCACATGGTCTGTGTCGGTTAAGGCTTACCCCCACAAAGAATGTTAATGAACTATGGCTTCTTAAGGATGTATTACTTAGTGTAGGTGGTGGTATAGGATGCTATCTATGCATTGCACAAGTAGTCATTGAAGAGAGGTCATGGTGTGTTCCTTATAATTATGATGAATGAATGGGTTCTTGTGATGATACTTATGAGAATGTTGATCTAATGTCTAAAAAATGAAGGTGCTCTTAATGTAATGAAGATAAATGAAGAATGTTGGCTCTTAAATGCTTATATGCTTAAATGTGAAGATGGATGCTATACTTGGATTGTATTATGAGTTACTTCCTTGTCAGACTTATTGTATAATGTGCCTTGTCTAGGGTGACTTCAAAGGAGTACTTACTGTGAGTAGTAGTATGGGATGCTACTTGCACATTGTACAAGTATGACTTAGAGTTGTCTTAATGTTGGTCTTAATATGATGACGTGATTCATGTAATGTTTATGTCTATTAAATGCTCTAACATGTAAAGGTGGATAGGATGAATGGTAAGTTCACTTTTGGTGACCTTAAGGTGGTACCTTAGTGTGAGTGGTGGTATGAGACGCTATCCATACATTGCACAAGGTATAGATTGAGAGTTACTTGAGGTGGAGCCTCAAGGTGAAGGCAAATGCTTATATGTGATTTTGTTGAAATGTGAATTGTGTTACTTTGTACGTTGGTTGTGACTTATATTATGCCTCTTGTATCAATGTTCATGAAGTTTTACAAAAAATGGTATAAAAGCATGGCTTTCAAACAAAATGTCCCTTTTTAAGCATGTTTTTGCATGGTCATCATACTTAGTACATTTCTGTGTGCTAACCCATATTTCTTTACTCATATGAAGTGTAGGGATTGGCACTCAACTTGATTCTCCTTAGTGAAGCTTGGACTAGACTTCTTCTAAGACATATTTGTTATGTCCTCATAGATCGAGGACAAGGATTTTCATGTTTCTAGTTTCTTTTATGTTTTAAGGCTATTGTTAAGATTTCGATTGTAAAGGGCCGTGACCTATCTTGTATAAATTTTTGTCTATGATGTCCATGTGAGACTTTAGAATTCCACTTCTTTATAAATGTCTTTAGATTGTATCGTTTTTGAATAAAACGTTTTAATTCTGTATTATTTCTATTACCTATATGATGAATGAATGCTATGAGTCTTGTATAAGACCCCTTCGGGGTTGAGTACGCTGTGTTACGAATAAGGGGTGCTCTCGTGTCATGTCAATCATTGTATCAGAGCACAAGATTTTGAGAATGGTTTTAGGGTTGATGTGTCTGATGAGTCCACAAATTAGACTCGTTGTTGGCTATTATTTAATAGGTTTAGTGTCCTCAAATGCATATTTTATCTCAAAAACTGATAAAATAACTTGAGTTTTAGGTATTTAGACTTGGAGACAAAGAAATGGACACAATTAAGCAAAAAGGAACAAAGGAAGCTGAAAGAACGGAGAAATGAAGATCTGTGGATCGCCGAAGCCATTCGACATGTCGCTAAATGATCTCACCTCACCTTTTGTTTGAGTGTGTTGAGCCCTGAATGAAAGGATCAAATCTGCGGTGAAAAGGATCAGCCGGCGTGTCGCCGGGAAGTTTTGTGAAGCAGTACTAGGTCTCCTAATGATCCAAAACACGACGATGTTGAATGCTAACGCAAGACGACGATGAACTACACCAAATGGCGAATCACCGAGTTGATCGGTGATTTTGACTAATGTCGCCGAGTGATCCACTGCAGAACAAATCTTTAAAAACATTAAATACTTATTTTGTATCAGATTTTTATTATAGAGCTTTTAACATAGAATTTTGAGTTCTAAGTTTGGAGAGGGTTTTGAAGAAATTAAAGATTCAAAGGGTTTCAACTCCAAGATTTTTAATATAGAGCTTTTAACATAGAATTTTGAGTTCTAAGTTTGGAGAGGGTTTTGAAGAAATTAAAGATTCAAAGGGTTTCAACTCCAAGATTAAGGAAAATGATGAAGGCAAAGAAAAGGAAGTGTTGAGAGCACCACATTTCATGAGGACAAAAGTCACTGAGCCTTAATGACTATACCTTTACACTCAGCCCTGTTACAAGCCTTGAAAGACCTTAGTGATCTTGAGTGAGCTGAAACAAATGCTGATTGGAAATATGGGCAAGCCTATAGGTGAAAGCATGAATTGTGTTCTTTTTGAGTGTGAGCGTTGCATCTGATTTAAAACTTTTAAATGATTAACTCATTGTGTGTGAAAATGGAATCATTCTTTCTGTGAGGGCATTTGAACACTATAGTTGAGCTTGAACCTGCATTTGAAGAAAGTATTGTGAACACGAGATTCTTTGATAGTGGTGAGTCACAACTTGAATCTTTGAGTGCACATTTGATCTTTGCATAAGTAAATTGAGTCTTATTGTCTGCATTCATGATTGAATCTTGTGTAGCACTGTTTGAGACATCTTTTTTGAACTGCTGAACTTGAGTTTTACTTGAGGACAAGTAAAACTTTAAGTTGGGGGTGTTGATGAGTCCACAAATTGGACTCATTTAGGGTTACAATTTAATAGGTTTAGTGTCCTCAAATGCATATTTTGTCTACAAAACTGATAAACTACATTGAGTTTCAGGTATTTAGACTTGGATACAAAGAAATGGAC
This sequence comes from Solanum stenotomum, assembly GCF_019186545.1. Lineage (NCBI taxonomy): Eukaryota > Viridiplantae > Streptophyta > Magnoliopsida > Solanales > Solanaceae > Solanum > Solanum stenotomum. The sequence continues at coordinate 38,577,611 of NC_064283.1, forward strand.
ACAATTAAGCAAAAAGGAACAAAGGAAACTGAAAGAACAGAGAAATGAAGATATGCGGATCGCCGAAGCCATTCGGCTTGTCGCTAAATGATCTCACCTCGCCTTTTGTTCGAGTGTGTTGAGCCCGAATGAAAGGATCAAATCGATGGTGAAAAGGAGCAGTCAGTGTGTCACCGAGCAGTTTCACGAAATAGTACTAGGTTGCCTAATGATCCAAAACATGACGATGCTAAAGGCTAACGCAAGACAGTGATGAACTACAACAAAGGGCGAATCGCCGAGTTGATCGGCGATTCCGACTAATGTCGTCGAGTGATTCGCTGCAGCACAAATATTTAAAAACTATAAATACTCGTTTAGTATCAGATTTTTAATATAGAACTTTTAACATAGAATTTTGAGTTCTAAGTTTGGAGAGGGTTTTGAAGAACTTGAAGATTCAAAGGGTTTCAACTCCATGATTTTGGACTTGGGTCTTGTGCATTCTTCACTCTTTGCTTGTTTTGAGACTTAAATTTTCACACCCATTTGAACGCAAACTCATATTGGTTGAATTTCTATCTTTTTTACATGACTAGCTAAAACCCCAATTCTTGGGGTGTGATTTTATGAATATGAGTTAGATTATTAGTTGGGTCTTGATTGTTGATAGTTTATTTGTTGTGTAAATGTGATTTCGTTTAGTAGTTGTGGTAGAACTTAATGAAATTGTAGTTGCAAATACGATTTAACCTTTGTGTTTTTGGCTTGCTCGAGAGAGAGGTAGTAAAACTAAGACTATTAAACTAACGGCCGGTGGGAGTGAGTCGATATGAGGTTCATCTCGAGAGAGTGAACCCTAGTCCTTTTCCCACACACTTAGCTCAAGAGAGTGAGTGGGCTAAGACGGAGGCTGTTCTTCATGCGGAAAGTGGGTGTCTGAGAGGAACCCATCTGATTCGGGGTAAGTTGCTCGAGAGAGAATTTACCCCACTATAGTCTAGCCTAGTCACAAATACTCAATAGATTTATTATCAAGAGCATGTACCCAAATGTCTAGTCTAATTCGTATTCTTATCACATCCTAAGAATTCCCTCTCCTTGATTAGTATTCTTTGCATTCTTGTTGTTTTTGCTCACTTGTCACAAACCCCCATTGATAATTGACGCTTGCGTCACCCCTTAGATTTAACATATTTATATTCGATAATATTTTTAGCTATGACTAATTAGAAACTAATTTTATTTTTCTATTAATTCTCAAATCCACTCCCTTAGGACTCGACCCCAACCCTTGGTTGGGTTACTTTACTATTGTACGATCGTAGACACTTGCATTTAAAGTTGTGCCTTGATTACGCAAAAATCAGTCTCACAAGCCACGTCTAGTAGAGTCTTGTTTATCAGTGTGAGTCGCGATACATCTATGAGCGAGAGGCTATAGGACTTTAGAAAGTTACACTTCTTTTCATATTCTTGAAGTCGTGCCTTATAGTTTAGTTCTATAAGTGTCCTTTTCCTAATCCTTTTCTTGTGTTTATAGGAAATGAATACAAGGGCTAACCCATGAAGGGTGGAACAAGAGATAGTGAACGAGGGAGTTCCTTCCCAAGGTGACCAAGTGCCTCAAGAGAATGAAGTTTCGGTGGTTCCCTCAGACATGACCAATGAAGAGATTAGGTGGGCTTTTCTAACCCTAGCCCGAGCCATGATGGCTAGAGTGAATAGAGATGTGGGGCCTAGGGTGATTGCTAATGAGAGTACCATGTCCTCAAGATTGAGAGACTTTGTGAGGATGAATCCTCCTATTTTTCTTTGCTCTAGAGTGGGAGAAGATCCCTAAGAATTCTTGGATGAAGTTTATAAGATAGTAAATTCTATGGGAGTAACTTCTAGGGCGAAGACAGAGTTGGCTTATTACCAATTGAAAGTTATGGCCCAAGTGTGGTTCACTCAATGGAAAGCCAATAGGCTGGTTGAAGCTGGTCCTATAAAATGGGAGGGGTTAAAGAAAGCTTTCCTTAGTAAGTACTTTCCCCGTGAAAGAGGGAGGTTAAGATGGAGGAGTTTATAAACCTTAGGCAAGTTACTATAAGTGTGGAGGAGTATTCCTTGAAGTTTACCTTATTGTATAAGTATGCCCCATCCTTGGTGTCTAACCTAGAGATGAGATGAGTAGGTTTGTTACCGGTGTATCCGACCTAGTTAAGGAAGAGTGCCATACGTCAATGCTCCATGATGATATGAATATCTCTAGACCTGTTGTGTATGCTCAATCTATTGAGGAGTCCAAGTTAAGAGGATGAATAGGGATTTGAAGAGGTCTAAGCCCGATGAGAAAGTCAACCAAGGTCCAAAAAGAGGTACTCCAATCAAGATTCCTCAATGGCTAACAATGATAGGGTGTCTAACCCTAAATCTCAAGGAGGGAATGGAAGTGGTTATTTTTCTTTTGAAAGGCCTAGGTGTGCCAAGTGTGGGAAGCAACATTTGGGTAAGTGCCTTGTCGGAAAAGATGGGTGCTTTGGATGTGGAAAGAAGGGTCACAAGATAAGAGATTGCCCTACATTCATGGAAAAAGGGAGAGATACCAACCAAGCTTTTCTTGTTGGCCTGGATGTTAATGCTCCAAGAAAGAATCGTCTCTATATGCTTGAAGCTAACAAGGATAAATGAGCTAATCCGGATGAAGGTACCGATAAGTTGATATTTCCGTAGAGTTGTGATGTCTTATTGAGGTTCTTATGTTGTTTCATGATAGCCTTGGTTGGGTTTTCTCCTAAGTGGGGGATGGTATGTTGAATAGTAAGGTTGTTGAGAGTGTTGATATCCTTATTTCTTTCCTTCTATTCCCATTCAAGCTTGAGACCAAGAGTTCCTAGTAGCTTGTTTCATGTTTTGGAGTCATATGTGATATTGTGTTTCCATGGTCTCATTATGTTGTGCATGTTCTTTTTGAATTCTTGTTTATATGAGAAAATGAATTTTCGAAACTGTGTTCCTCATGTTGATATGCATCTATGATGAGTTGCCTAAATATTTCATGAGTTGACTTGTTGAGCATGCCTAAATGTGTTGTTATGAAGAAGTTGCATAATGTGCTTTTATGAGAAAATTGCCTAATTGTGCTTTTAAGAGTAATTGCATAATGTGCTTAATGATGTTGTGATGAGCATGATGTGACATGGAGAAGGAATTTCCACCAATGTAATGAGAAATGATGAAGTTTTGATGCATAATGAGTTTGTAGATGTAGTTCCTACCTTGTTGTGTTTTGAATTTAGTGGTGTGGAGTTGATGCTTCCTCCTATGTTTATGCATTTATATTGATGTTGCATGCATGATTGTGGGCTGCTAGTCTTGATTCGTTACCCCTTAATGTGTTTAAAGTGTCATTCGAGGACGAATGTTCCTAAGTGGGGGATAATGTAACGACCCTAAAAAGGAACTAGTGAAACTAGAGCCTAACGTGTGTGTGTTTGAGTTTGGGTTGAGGTTTCATGTTGTTGTATGTTGTCCCGAGCTTTGGTTGAGGGGTTTAGGGTCCAACGTCAAGGTATGACTCCCCAAGGACCACCCTAGGGGTCCTTGAGGAAGACCCTAAGTCTAACCCCAAAGACCCCTTGAAACTAGAAAGTTGGCCGAGGTGGGGTGACCTACGGAAGGGTTCCACGCCCCGTAGGTCCATCCACACCTTGTGGATGGCCTCCGTAGGTCAAGGGGCCCCAAACCAAGCCACAACCCCAGACCACAGACCAACATGACTGTCCGTGGGTCAAGGGCTTGTGGATAGCACCCGTGTGCTGTCAAGTGACACGACTAAGCTAGAGGTGAATTGGTAAATTCACCCCAAGTCCTAATAAGTGTTTGGATGGTTATTTTGTGTTTATTTAGGTATTTTAGGAGTATTAAAACATTAAAATGCTAATTTAGATTTCATTATTCAATTTTCCCCATATCAAAACCCTCTCTCTCAAAATATCTTCTCTCTAAGAACTCCATTGAAGACTGAGAGAAAAGAAGACTTAGGGCTTGAAGAGGAAGGCTAAATTGGGTAAATTTTCATGGGAATTCACCTAATAAGGTATGGTGATCCTTCATCTAGGGTTAGTTTTCACCCTAGAGTCAATTTCAAAGAAGTTTTCAAATTCATGAAAAAACCAAGCGTTTCACTCAATCTCATGGGTTGTTTCATCAAACGATTTTAAAGGTTTACTAATGTAAAATTATGATTATATTGATGTTTAATTGATGATTTTACTCTATGAACCCATGATTCCTCTCAATTTCTAAATTGTGTCTTATGAAGTGGGTTTGTTGATCATGAATGTATGTTGATAAATTATGTCTAAATTGATTTAGATTATTGAATTGTATCATCATCTATGCCTAATTATTGTTAATTATTGGTGAATTGAGTATTTGTGATCATATCCTTGAAAGGACAAGTTTGACCTAATTTCATATTAAAGTAGAATTGTGCTTGAATTGTTGATCCACTTGAAAGGTGGAGGTGTTTACTTAATATGTACATTGTGATCATGGCCTTGAAGGCATAGTGTGAGGAATTAAAGTATTATCATGATGTTGTATATATGAATGTGATGTGAAGCATGTGTGTGATCTAAATGAATGAATTATGATCTTATTTAGAAGCTAATTTTGTTAGGATTGAATGTTATCTCTCTATTAACACTTGTGGATGATGATGATTTTGTGAAAGGCTATTCTCACATACATACACACACATGAATGAATGAATGAAGTTTAATTATAATGTTAATGAATATTGAGTCTATTGAAAGGCTATTCTCAATTGTACTCTAATGAATGAAAATACATGTTGTGAAAGGACTTTCTCACTAAAATGGGATTCTTAGGTGAAACGATATTCTCATCTTTGAATCTATGAGCGTTCCAACGAATGAATGTTGGGTTGGGATGGATACTCATACATTAGTTGAGACGGGGTATGTAGTAGCAATCCCTATCCCTTTCTAATGAATGTTTGGCTTGAGATGGATGCCCATACGTTAGTTGAGGCGGGGTATCTAGTAGCAATCTCTTATCCCATAATGAATGAATGTAATGAATGTCAAATACTCCGTGGGGAATAATGCTAAGCACCGAGTGGATATGGATTGAGATTTGTGCTCATATGTAAGTTGAGGAGGGGCACTTAGTAGCAATCTCTTGAGATGGATACTCATAAGTTAGTTGAGGCGGGGTATCGAATAACAATCTCCCTATCCCATAAACTATGTGCCCACATAGGTCTAGCCAGTGGATCCACTTAAGGCTAAACAAACGATGGTCCTACCTTAGGCAAGAAGGAATCCCTTTATCCGGTGAGGGTGACACCTGGATTTCATGTCAAGCTCACATGGTCTATGTCGGTTAAAGATTACCCCCACAAAAAATGTTAATGAACTATGGCTTCTTAAGGATGTACTACTTAGTGTAGGTGGTGGTATGGGACGCCATCTATGCATTACACAAGTAGGCATTTGAGAGAGGTCACAGTGTGTTCCTTCTAATGTTAGTGAATGAATGGGCTCTTATGATGATATTTATCAGAATGTTGATCTAATGTCTAATGAATGAAGGTGCTCTTAATGTAATGAAGATAAATGAAGAATGTTGACTCTTAAATGCTTATATGCTTAAATGTGAAGATGCATGCTATACTTGGATTGTATTATGAGTTACGTCCTTGTCAGACTTATTGTATATGAATGTGCCTTGTCTAGGGTGACTTCAAAGGAGTACTTAGTGTGAGTAGTAGTATGGGATGCTACTTGCACATTGTACATGTATGACTTAGAGTTGTCTTAGATGTTCGTCTTAATGTGATGATGTGATTCATGTATTGTTTATGTCTCTTAAATTCTCTATCATGTAAAGGTGGATAAGATGAATGGTAAGTTCATTTTTGGTAACCTTAAGGTGGTACCTTAGTGTGGGTGGTGGTATAAGACGCTATCCATACATTGCACAAAGTATAGCTTGAGGGTTATTTGAGGTGGAGCCTCAAGGTGAAGGTAAATGTTTATATGTGATTTTGTTCAAATATGAATTATGTGACTTTGTACATTGGTTGTGACTTATATTATGCATCTTGTATCAATGTTCATGAAGTTTTACAAAAATGGTATAAAAGAATGGCTTTCAAATAAAATGTCCCTTTTAAAGCATGTTTTTGCATGGTCATCATACTTAGTACATTTCTGTGTGCTAAACCATATTTCTTTACTCTTATGAAGTGTAGGGATTGTCACTCAACTTGATTCTCCTTAGTGAAGCTTGGACTAGACTTCTTCCAAGACATCTTTGGTATGTCCTCATAGATCGAGGACAAGGATTTTCATGTTTCTAGTTTCTTTTATGTTTTAAGACTATTGTTAAGACTTCGATTGTAAAGGGCCGTGACCCTATCTTGTTTAAAGTTTTTTCTAAGATGGCCATGTGAGACTTTAGAATTCCGCTGGCTTTATAAATGTCTTTAGATTGTATGGTTTTTGAATAAAAAGTTTTAATTACGTACTATTTCTATTACCTATGCCGTGATTGAATGCTATGAGGCTTGTATAAGACCCCTTCGGGGTCGAGTACGCCGTGTTACGACTAGGGGGTGCTCTCGGGTCGTGACACAATCAATTCATGTTCATATACTTTACTCTTAAGCAATTCATATCTATATGCTTCAACCTTAAGCAATCTAATCATACTTCATGATATTGCCCCCATATCTCAAGCAGTACAAATCATGATTCATCATGCATACCTAAATCTCAATCAATTCATGTCTATATCCTCAACTCTCAAGAGACCTACCATGTATTTCATCAATTCTAGAAGATTACATCTTGACAGGGTTTAGGTATGGGAACATGTAAATCCATCCTAATATCTTTGAATCTACTCAATTAAAGAATAAACAATCACAATCCACTCAATTGGATCAATATTCAACAATTCCACAACATTGGAAGAAACCCTAACTCAAATTGGGGAATTCTTCTTCAAAATTGGGGAAAACATGGGGGCTCCATGGATGAAAATCCATCATACCTTGCTTACAAATCCCACAAATACTTGAGTAATGGAGACTTGATCTTGACCCTAACTCCAACTCTTTCTTCTTCTTCTTCAAGTTCTAGAGAAAGTAATATTTAAGAAGATGAACTTGGGGATTTGTTTGGGGTTTTAGAAAAAATGACTTAATCGGTGAGTTTAACAGGTCAAAAGAGCTCATATAGGTGTATAAAGTCTCGAAAAAATGACCTCACTTAAATCTAACTTGAATTGGAATTTCCTAAAATAGCCTTCACTAGGCAACCTAGTGCCTAGGTCTCACGACCAGCCCCACGACCCGTCAAGGGTCACACTGTCCTTCAAGATGCCAGTGGTCCCTTGACCAGTGGCTAGGCCACCTTGGCTTGGCCTCCAAAATGTGAAGGCATCACCACGAGCCTTCCCATGAGCCATGGTCTTCACCACTGGCCATGAAGGTTAGCCCAACTTGAGGAAGCGTTGGTGAGCTACTCCCTCACCACCACAGGGCATGGTGGCCACCACAAGCCGTCTAGGCTTCCGTGGTGGAGGGAAGTGTCTTGGCAAGCTTGGGAAGCCTTGGCCCTTGCCCTTTTGCCTTTGTTCTTGCCCTTTAGTCTTGGCTTGTTGCCCTCATACATAGCCCTAGTTGTCCTACTAGACTACAGGGTGTTACACTTTACACATATAGGGTGTGACGTTCCAGATTTGCATTTTAGTGGCTAGGGATCTCTTAGTAGAAGTTAAATATTGGTAAGTCCTCATGTTCTGAGGATCAAACTTTCATTTCCTATTTTCCTTAATTTTCAGATTGTATGTGATGTATGGGTTATGTCCCAGTTTGTCTTGATGTACTACATGACTTTGAGACTATGTTAGAATTACTCTATGTTTTATAAACTCTTAGATGTTAAAACTGTCTTTTATATCTATAAAATTTCTATTATCTTGTATGATGTATGCTGAGTGGCTTGTATGGGGTCTCGCGAGGTCTTAAACGCACTGTTATGCCTAGGGTATACTTTGGGTCGTGAAAAACTTGGTATTCAAAGCACAAGGTTTAGAAGGGTTCTAGAAAGTCTCATAAGTCATGTCGAGTAGAGTCTTTTTCATGAGGTGTGAAGCGCGCCCCATTTATGAATAAGAGGCTTAACATGGTTAGGAAAATACACTATTCATTACTCTAACGTCATAAGGTAGATTTTAACTGTATAATGTTTCTCTTCTAATCCTTACCTGATGCTCTACAGGATATGGCCACTCGAAAGGCATATGCTAGAAGGAATGCAGGAGAGAATGTGGAATGAGAAGCTCCTTCTCAAGCTCCTCAAGTTTAGGTCGACCCTTTGGCTAAGAAAGTGACTAATGTAAAGTTTAGGACTGCTTTTCAAGTGTTGGCTTAAGTCATGACGGCTCAAGCCAATAGGTAGGTTGTGGTTCCAGTGAACCCAAAGGTGGGGATGACGACATCTAGAATGAGGTATTTCATTAGAATGAATCCTCCGTGGTTTCATGTTTCTAGGGTTTTCATGACCCACAGGTACCCCCTAGATGTAACATGGCGTATAGGACCCCATACAAGCCACTTAACATTTATAACATAAGAAATAGAACTAAAGAAGTAAAAAATTGTCCAAGTCCAATAGTTTTATAAACGAAAAGTGGAAGTCTAAAAAGCTTTGTCTCAATAGCCATCTAATACAATAGAATGAAATTGGGCCTAGCCCATACATCATGTCCAAAACTGAAATACAAGAAAGAATCTAGAACGATGAAAATCAATCCTTGAAGCATAAGGACTCACCAAAGCTCGGGAACCTCAAAATCAACAACTAGCCACGAAACTAAAAAACCTGACTATCGAACCCTACATTGGGGAAATGTAGGCAAGAGTGTGCGTTAGTACAAAACAATGTACCAAGTATGATAGCTATGCATAAAACATTTAAATCATGCTAAAAGAGGACATTTCATGACATGCAATTGACCAAAGCTAAAACTTGATATTAAAGGGTTAGAAACCATAAGTCATAAAAACCATGGTCAATGCAAGCTAACATCATTTAAAGCCTTTGAACATATATCATATACTTCTTGAAGTAACCTTGGTTCATTATTAATGTGGGAATTAGCCTTTAACCAACATAGAGGCCATGTGAGATATAACATGATCCTTCGGTGTCTCCCACACCAAAAAAGGTTGTCCTACTTGCAAAGGTAAGGACCATAAATCTGAGTTAAAGTGGATCCACTATCTAATGTCTATCTAGACAATAATCCTAAGGGATAAGGAGATTGCTACTAGAAACCCAACCTCTACTAACGGTAGAGCTTCCATCTCAATATCCTCTCGGTGCTAAGCATAAATCCCACGAAATAGTCATATCTTATTTGTTCTTATTATCCATGGAAAGGCACATCATCTTGACAATCCAAGCTAAGCCATCATCCATGGAAAGGTTTCATTCATAACCAATCCAAGCTAGGTTTCATTAGGATAGCTCTTATCTTTGATTCAATTAGGTGATAAGACATTTCAACCTTTAGAAACCTTATTATGGGAGAAAACCTTTCACATCATGCTTTCATATGTTTATGAGAAGATCCTTTTAATAACACAACAATAATATTATCATTGATACTTTACTTTCAAAGCATCCTTAAAATATTTGCATAGATTTCCTCAGAAAATGCATAATTCCATAATTTACCTTTCAAGGTTCAAAACCCACTTTCAATCATCAACATTTAGAAAACATGGGTTAGGTACGGATTTCATCATAAATTCATGTAAAAATATCAATACATACTTAATTTCATAAAACTCTTCCTCCATAATCATAATCCACATCATATGATCATAACTTGAAAACATGGGGATTACAAGGGTTCATAGGGAAAATCATCATAAAATCATAGTATTTCATCAATTCATGCGTAAGCGATCATAATTCAATCATTTAAATCAATAATGAAGAGAACTCATGACAATTGAAGAAAACCCTCACTCAATTGGGGATTTCTAACTTTGAAAATAGAGGAATTTGGGAACTCCATGAATGAAAGGAATCAATGGATGAAAATTATCATACTTTAAAGCCAAATGCTTATCTTCAATGGAGGAATTGAGACTTGACTTGAAACCCTAGGTTGAATCCTTCTTCTTCAAGCTTTTCTAGAGAGAGAAATATTGGAGAGTTCTTCTTTTTGGTGAATTTGGAGAGAATGAAGTGAATGGGATAATTTGGGGGTTGAAAACACTTATATAGGGGTCTTAGTGAAGGGTAAACCTACTTAGTATAAGAGTTAATTAATTAGTACAAGACTGAACTAACCCTGGAAATAACTACCAACCATAACCTATGGCCACCGATCGAAGGACTATGGACTGACCGACGGTCCGTCCTGCACGAGCATCGATTGTGGTCAGGAACTCACTTTGGGGTGTCTGGACCATGGGCCCTCAACCACAGACCATGGTACCACCAACGGTCTGTTCGTTCGGGCCATGGTTCCTCTCTTTTTGAACCCTTTTTGGGTGTCATCCATGGACCACACCTACGGTCCGTGGTCCCATTCACGGGGATGTGAGTGGCCTTTGTGGGTCGACACCTGAAACTTTCTAAAATCTATTTCTTACCCTCTTTCGAAACCGTGGTGTTACAAAGGTTGAGGAAAATCCTCAAGAGTTCATTGATGAGATGCACAAGGTTTTGATGATCATAGGAGTGCCTGTGGAAAAGGCGAAGTTGGCCCCTAATCTACTTGAGACTGTTTCTCAAATATGGCTCAACCAATGGAAATAAAAAAGGGTGGAAGATGTGGGTCCTCTTGCTTAAGAAAAGTTCAAAGTTTCCTTCCTTGATAAGTTCTTTCCCCTTGAGATGCGGGAGACAAAGGTGCTTGAGTTGATCAACCTTCGTCAAGGAAACATGAGTGTGAAGGAAAATGATTTGAAGTTCACTGAATTGTCTCGATATGCTCCTACTATTATTGTTGATCCTAGGGCAAGATTGAGTTAGTTTGTTTCGGGTGTACCCGAAATGGTGGTTAAGGAATGTCGTACTGCCATGCTTATGAATGATATGTACATTTCTGTCTTTTGGTTCATGCTCAACAAATAGAAGAGGAGAAACTTAAGGAAATATCTAGGGAGGTAAAGAGAGCCAAAACCGGTGATGGTAATAGCTCACATTCAAGGTCCATCCACATGGCCGTTCTAAGTTCAGAAAAAGGTTTTCTGGTCAAGGTTCCTCTAATGCTCCACCTAAGTTCATCAAAGATATGGTCTGTAACCCTAAGCCTCAAGGAGAAAATGGTGGTGGATCTTCATTATCTACATCTACTTATGCTAGGTGTGGAAAGAAGCACGAGGGTAAATGCTTCAGCGACACAAATGGTTGCTTTGGTTGTGGTAAAAGTGGTTATAAAATAGGGGATTGTCCACCACTTGTGACTATGGGAAAAGAAGGCAAGCAAGCTCCGCCTAGTGGGTTGGGTTCAACTGTTTCAAAGTAAAACCGATTCTATGCTTTTTAGAATCGTCATGAGAAAGAGTGTTCTCCCGATGTGATTATAGTATGTTGAAAGTATTCCAACTTGTTGTTTATGCTTTACTTGACCGTGGTGCTACCTTGTATTTTGTGACACCATATGTGGCTATGAGTTATGATATTCTTTTGGATGTGTTGTTAGATCATTTTTCTATCTCTACTTCAGTTGGTGATTCTATTATGGCTAAGTGGGTCTATAGAAAGTGTCCTGTCTCGTTGTCCCATAGAGTCAGTCATGTTGATCTTGTAGACTTGATATGCTAGATTTTGATATTATCCTTAGTATGTATTGGCTGCATTCATGTTATGCTTCTATTAATTGTAGAACCCGAGTAGTCAAGTTTCAGTTTCCAAATGAACCCATGCTAGAGTGGAATGAAGGAGATTCTATGCCTAAGGGTCAGTTTGTTTCTTGTCTTAAAGCTAGAAAGATGATTTATAAGAGTTGCGTATACAGTCTCATTCGGGTAAGGGATATGGTTTCAAAAACCCCTACTGGTGAGTCAGTCCCTGTTGTTCACGAGTTTCTGGAAGTGTTTCCCAATGATTTACTTGGTGTTCCGCCAAAAAGGGAAATAGACTTCGGTATTGACCTTCTACCAGATACTCAAGCTATCTCCATTCCTCCTTATCGTATGGCTCAAACAGAACTTTAGGAATTTAAGGAGCAATTGAAAGATTTTTTGGATAAGAATTTCATCTGACCAAGTATCTCTCTATGGGGTGCCCTAGTTTTGTTTTTTAGAAGGAAAGATAGTTCACTCCATATGTGTATTGATTATTGGCAATTGAACAAGGTTACCGTTAAGAACAAATACCCTCTCCGAAGGATAGAAGATTTGTTTGATCAACTTCAAGGGGAAAATTACTTTTCTAAGATTACACTCTTGTCGGGTTATCACCAATTGAGGGCAAAGGAATATGACATTCTGAAGATGGCTTTTAAATCTCTGAATGGTCATTATGAGTATTTAGTAATGTCGTTTGGTTTAACTAATGCTCTAACCGTATTTATGGATTTGATTTATAGGGTGTTTAGACAATACCTTGATATTTTTGTGATTGTGTTCATTGATGATATATTAATCTATTCGAAGAGTGAAGGCGATCATATCGATCATTTGAGGATTGTGTTGCAAATACTCAAGGACAAACCACTTTCCGCAAATGTGAATTTTGGTTAAGGTCCGTGGCTTTTCTTGGTCATATTGTTTTTGGAAAAGGTATTTAGGTAGATCCTAAGAATATGGATGCGGTAAAGAGTTTGCTTAAACCTCTATTCCCTTAGAATATTTGGTGGACTTCAGCGGGTCCACATCTTTCCTTAGCTCAGCAATAGCGGCCTTTAGGGCCGTATCCTCCTTAGTGGCCCCTTGGCCACGCTCGCACACCGCTATCCTAGCCGTAAGGGCATCAATGGTAGCACTCAAAGCTGTCACAACATCATCGAGGGCTGTCTGAATCATGCCCAAAATGGTGGCCTCAAGTCTGGTGGCATGAGGATCAACATAATTGGCTAGCTGGCCCATCCGTAGTAATGCAACTTGAGTGAGCGGGGGCCGGGAGGCATCAACAACAACTGTACAAGATCTTGGAGGCAAGGGAGCAACAGAGGAACTGGGAGTCATAGAAGGGACAACACTAGATGTACCTAAAGGCCCAGGGGCTGGAGTAGGCAAAGGTGCATCCGTTGGTAGTGAGTCAGTGTTTACAACTGGGGAAGTATCCACTGGAGCTGCCTTCTTCTTCTCCACCTCATCTTTCAAGTACTTTGCCTCAATCCTTCGAATGTCGGTACAAGATGTGGGAGTCACTTCCATATCCTTCTTTTCATCTCTAGGCACCCAAGCATGCTTGCACAACTCGATGATCAATACCGTAAAGGGGAGGGAAGTTTGGTGTTGCTTGGCCCTCATGGCCATCTCTTGTGCCATAAGCATCCCCTTGTTTAGCCTTGTCCCATCAATAATGCAACCCAGACAGGCTTCCTTGGCGTGGCAGAGAATCGACTCGTTCTGAGATGGCATAATGGTAATGCTCATAAAGCCAAACCAAAACCTTGTTGCTATGTTCAGGTCCTTCTTCTCAATGGTGTTCTAATCTCAAGACATTTGGGAGTACTGTCTGATATTAGCGGAGCCAACCACTTCTTCATGTTTCCTAGTGTCTTTGTCCTGATCAGATTTTGGCAGTCATCCCCAATTCATGTGGAAACATTGAAGACTGCATTTATGGCATCAGTATCACACTTTACCTTTCTACCCCTGACGACCACATAGTCAACCGGCTTGAATTTAGCTGCCGGCTTCTTCCCTTGTGGCACTAGGGCACTATAGGCACTGTAGAATTCTCTAACCCAATTTGGAATGTACGAGCCACGGGTCTTGGTGAAGAGCTGGAATGTGTGCGATCTCAGACTACTCGTGATCTCTGGATACCTATTTATGACGCCATCAGTCACTTCTCCTCTATAATGGTCCTCACCCCCTCAGTCTTTGGTATGCTTATAGGCCATGGGGGAGGACCCTGTACCAGCGGTGCTAGGACCACAGTCTAAACTGGAGTAGAAGAAGTGGTGGTAGCCTAGGGGGACCTAAGCCTAGACGGATCATTCAACCTCTTGAAACGCAGCTCCGCTCTCTGGGCTGCTAGTAGCCATTTTGATTGAATAACGTTATCTAAGACATTTCATCCAATTCTAAGCTTCAACGATCGTTAGTTAGTATACAACCCAACTAAATGAGTTGGGGTCGAATCCTAAAAAGAGTGGTACATGTTTAAGATTCAATAGGAAAGTACGTATATCCTCAAGTCAATCATAGAAATAAACATTATCGAATAAAAACATAATTCAAATTAGGGGGTGACACGAATGTAAAATAACATGGGGGTTTTGGTTTGAAGTTATCAATTACAACAACAACAAACAACACAAAAATAACGATAATGAGACAGGTTGTTCGGATGTGATTTGATTATAGGCTAATGTAGACAAATGGGTAATCACAACTGTTAGGAAATAGCTGAATGTTAGTGAGTAAGCTAAGCCATAAAGGTAATAAATTTTCTCTCGAACAATTTATCCCGAATCAAGTTGGTTTCTCTCAAACACCAACAAACAAGCAAATAAGACGAGCCTACACCTTAGTCTATTCACTCTCTCAAGCTAAATATGTGGGACTGAGTTTAGGATTCACTCTCTCGAGCTGAACCCATATCAACCCAATAACCACTAACCATTAATCAACAATCTTGGTTTTAAAACCTCTTTCTCTCGCAAGCCAAAAATACGAAGGTAGAACTGCATTTGCAACTACAATTCTTTAAATTAAACCACAATTACTGATTAAACTCACTTCTAAACAACATTTAAACTAACAATTAGCAATACAGATAAACTAAATCAGTCCATAATCACATAATCACACCCCAAGAATTGGGGTTTTAGCTAGACATCATAAAAAGATAAAAATCGTTACCAAATTGTGTTTCTATCAACTGGGTAAGATTAATTTCGTCTTTACAAAGATCCAAATTGAAAAATCTCAAAGACCCACTTCCAATTTCTCAAAAGTAAAAAACTTCAATTCTTCAAAGCTAAGGAAAACTTAGTCTCAATATGCAGAGTTCAATTTCAAATCTCAAAAATGATTCCAAAAGATTAAAAGCATTCACCAAAGATCCTAAACTAAATGTTCAAAAACGTATTTATAGTTGCAAAAAATATGTTGCGAAGGACCATTCGGCCCAGTAAGTTGAGCTCGCCAATCTTCTAGGTGATCCGCCCTTTGTTTTGTTCAATCGCCTTTTTGCTTTGGCCTGCATCTTCCTCAAGTTTTGTAACTTTGGGCTATCCAACACTGTATCGTGGAACCACTTGGCGATCCGCCGACTGCTCCATTCTCTCGCCAACTTGATTTTCTCCTTCAGGGCTTGGCACACTAGAACTTTAGGCGAGGTAATGGCCATTCGCCGACTCGACAAAGGAACTTCGCGATCACCAGACTTTTATTTCTTCCTTTTTTCAGCTCACTTCGTTCCTTTTTGCAAATTAGTGTCCATGCTTTGGTCTTCAATCCATATACCTGGAAACCAAGGGTTTTTCATCAATTATTGGAACAAAATAAGCATTTGAGGACACAAAATCATTATAATTAAAGCCCTAGATGAGTCCAAATCTATGACTCGTCAATTGTGTACTCAAAGATTCAAATTGTTTCTCACCATTATCAAAGATGCTCAAGTTCACAATACTTGCTTCAAATGCAAGTTCAAGCTCAACAATGGTATTCAAATTCCCTCACAACAAAGATTATTACAATTATAGTTCCGGAATCACATACGACTCCACAAAGATGAACACATGCATGACTTTACCAATAGATTTTCCCTTATTTTCCAATCCACATTCGTTTCAACTCACTTAAGATCACAAAGGTCTTTTGAAGGCTTGTAATAGGGTTGAGTGTAAAGGTATAGTCATTTAAGCTCAGTGGCTGCTATCCTCATGAAATGTGGTCTGAACATCACTTTCTTCCTTTTCTTCAATATTTTTATCATGCTCATAATTCACACCATTATTCAACTTCAAATGGACTACAGGATACCCCATTTCTTTTGCAACTTCCACTACTTTATTTCACAAGTTTACCATTCTTTTTTCTTTTGCTTTCTTTTTTTTTTTTTTTTTACATGGAGGGGTTCCATCTTTCTTCAAAACCATTGCTTAAAAGGGAAATTTTTTCACACTTCTTGATTTAGCTTCTCTTTTCACCACACCCACAACTTAGGCTTTTGGCCTAAGTTGGCTATTCAAACAAACCACACTTCATGAGAGTTATGGGTGAATGAATAAAGAGGGGTAACAATTGTTCAAGTTTCTTCCAAGAAAAGGATAAGGCCCAAGAGGGTTCAATGAAGGTTCACACATCTCACAAGGTTGGCCACAAAAAAGGTATATTGTCAAATTGTTTCACTCTTCAAAATTGTTGCCTAAGATAATTTCAATTACTTGCATCACTTCGTTAACCAGACCAATGAGGCAAATTTTAGGTGTCATCACACACAATGTTTAAGGTAATCTCATCACAAAAGGCATTGGCACCAATATCAAACAAGACTCCACACTTTCTATCTAGTGTGCAATGTTCATCACAAGAGACTCATTCGATAACCTGCTAGTCACAAAGAGATTCTAAAAGTCCAAACATTGTCTATGCAACTTTATTTGGCCTCATCGTAGACGCACATTCATTTCGTTCAATTAAGAGCACTATTTGAGTCATCGATATAGATCACAATCGATACTCAAATAACTTTCGAGAGAATAAAAGACTTAACAACCAGACTCCTACCACCCCCACCCAAAGCATCCAACATTGTCCCCAATGTGAGATGAGAACAAAAATTAGCCAAAATAAAGATAAAATACTGGCACTTAAACAAACACAATAGGGTGAAAAAGAATCTTCACTAGGTGCCCCTTTTGCAAAAGCTTGGTGCAATCGCCAAACCGTTCGATGATTCGCCAAATTGTCTGGAGCTCGCCGAATTTTCAAGAATGCAACCATTCCATTTTGGGGCAGGAAGGCGGACAAGAGTAGGTCCGTTGAATAACATCAGCGCATCGCCTAATGGATGTGAAACTTCGACAAAGGATCTAATACTCGGGCTATCAAGGCTAGTGCAAAAATGCGGAAAAAGTCAGGTCACCCAATCACCTTAGCGAATCGCTGAGTGGTGTATGTATCTTGCCTAATGTTCCAATATCTCAGCCAACTGTTGACGTCGTGAAGGCGATCAACTTCGTGATCGCCGAACTTACTCGGCAAACCGCCGAAAGAGTCTTAGCCTTGCGAAATCACCGACACCTGCACATTCAACAAACATTATTCAAAACTACAAACACTTGGGTTGCCTCCCAAGAAGCGCGTTATTTAACGTCGTGGCACGATGTGGAAATGCTTTCAAGCATCTTCCAGGTACACCACTTCAATCACAAAAAATTCATGGCATTCTCTAAAATATAACTTTAAGCATTGCTTATTTACTTTGAAGGCAGGACCCTCTTTACCTTCGACTTCAATGGCTCCATTTGTGAACACCCGTATTACTCTAAATGGGCCTGACAATTTTTATTTGAGCTTTCCCGAAAAGAGTCTTAGTTGATAACTATATACTAACACCCGATCTCCAACTCGGAACTCCCTTATAAGTATTTTAGAATCATGCCACTTCTTCATTTGTTTCCTTATAGAGGGGTAAACTTTCTTTTGCCTTAAACCCGAATTTATCCAATTCATTTAGTTGATCTACTCTTCCTTTTGAAGTCTTGGCCCAATCCAGATTTAGAGCCTTGAATACCCAAAATGCTTTGTGTTCCAGTTCAACCGGTAAATGGCAAGATTTCTGAAAAACTAGCTAATATGGAGACATACCAATTGGTGTCTTGTAGGCAGTGCAATATGCCCACAGAGCATCATCTAGCTTTTGAGACCAATCAGTCCTATTTGTATTTAAAGTCTTTGCCAGGATACTCTTGATCTCCCGATTTGAAATTTCCACTTGGCCACTCGTTCGAGGATGATATGGCATTGCTACTTTATGTCGCACCCTGTATTTGCTCAATCCATATGCAAAAAGCCAATTGCAAAAATGGAATCCACCATCACTAATAATAGCGTAAGGAGTGCTTAACCTCGCAAAGATGTAGCATTTTAGAAACTGAACAACACTTTTCCCTTCATTGTTTGGTAATGCTACAACTTCTACCCATTTAGAAACGTAATCTATTGCCACCAAAATGTACTTATTACCAAACGAACTCACAAATGGACCCATGAAATCAATTCCCCAAACATCAAATAACTCAACTATCAGAATAGGTTTGAGAGGCTGCTCATGTCTTCTGGACACTCCACTATGTTTTTGACATCTTAACAAGTTCATGATCATCTTTGTAAAGGGATGGCCGGCTGTACGCACTTCACCATGATGACCACCATCTAGTGAAGCATGACAAGCATGGAGAATTTCATTCAATTCCTTTTCTGGCACACATCTCCTAATGATATGGTCTGCGCACTCACTGAATAAGTATGGTTCATCCCAAAAGTATATCTTGACATCGAACAAGAACCTCTTTTGTTGATAGAAGTTCAGTTTTTTTGGTATCAATCCACATACTACATAGTTAGCAAAATCAGCTTACCAAGGAGTTTGGTCATCAGGAAAGGCATCATTTATGTCCACCTCTAGCTCATCATTCTCCTTGCCTTCTAACCTTGATAGGTGGTCAACTACCTGATTTTCACAACCTCTTTTGTCTTTGACTTCAAAATCAAATTCTTGCAACAATAGCACCCACCTTATCAATCTTTGCTTGGCATCTTTCTTTGCTATCAAAAAAGCAGAGAATCATAATCAGTGTGTACAACCACTTTGGTGCCTAGCAAGTATTCCTAAAATTTCTCAAATGCATATACCACCGCAAGTAATTCTTACTCCATAACTGTATAGTTACACTGAGCACCATTCAGAGTTTTGCTTGAGTAGTAAATGGGATGGAATAACTTGTTACATTTTTGCCCCAACACGACACCTAATGCTGTACCACTTGCATCACACATCACTTCGAAGGGTGCTGTCCAATTGGTACTAATGATAATCGGGGTGGAAATCAATTTCTCTTTCAAACACTTAAAGGTTGCCATACATGCGTCATCAAAGCTGAATTTTACGTTCTTTTCCAACAGCTTGCACAAAGGGTGTGCAGTTGTTGAAAAGTCTTTTATGAACCTCCTGTAAAAGCCAGCATGCCCCAAAAAACTATGAATACTTATTACCGAGATTGGTGGTGGTAGCTTTTCAATTACTTTGATCTTTGCCTTATTAACTTCAAGCCCTTTTTGTGACACTTTTTGACCAAGAACTATACCTTCCCTAACCATGAAAAGGCATTTCTCCCATTTTAGGACCAAGTATATCTCCACACATCTTTGAAGGACCTTCCCCAAGTTTACCAAACATGCTTCAAAAGTATCCCCACAATAGAGAAGTCATCCATAAAGACTTCCTTCGAATCTTCTACAATATCAGCTAAAATAGATAACATGGAACGTTGAAACGTTGTTGGAGCATTACATAACCCAAACAACATCCTTCTGAAAGCAAAAGTTCCCTACAGACAAGTGAAAGTTGTTTTCTCTTGGTCTTCCGGAGCAATAGAGGTTTGATTATATCTGGAGTACCCATCTAAAAAGTAATACCGTCCTCTTTCTGAAAGCTGATCAAGCACTTGATCCATAAAAGGCATGGGAAAGTAATCTTTCTCGGTCCACAAGTTTGGGTAATCCATGCATACTCACCATCCGGTTATCGGTCTCAAAGAAACAAGCCCCCCTATTCATTTGGGACTACTGTGATGCCTCACTTTTTTGGTACACATTGTACCAGACTCACCCACTTATTATCCGCAAAAGGGTAGATCACCCATGCAACCAACCACTTTATTATCTCCTTTTTCACCACCTCTTGCATCGGTGTGTTCAATCTCCTTTGATGCTCAACACTCACTTTACACTCACTATTAAGCTGAATTTTGTGAGTTCAAATGCTGGGTGGAATGTCCACAATGTCAGCGATAGTCCATCCAATCACTTTGATATATCTTCTCAACACTTCATGGAGCAACTTTACTTGCCATTTAAGTAAGTCAGCTGCAATGATTATGGGTAAGGTGTTATTTTCCCCCAAGAAGACATATCGAAGATGGACAGGGAGAACTTTCAACTCAAGCTTTTGTGGTTCCTCCGTGATGGCTTCACGGGAGGATTTTCTCAATTTTTTAGACAAATATCCAGCTTTAATGGAGTCTTTAAATATTCACCCAAACCTGAAAGGGTAGCTACTACCTCATCGTAACCCTTGACTTCAGACTCATCATAGTTTGCAAGCACAACTTCAAGCGGTTCACTAATACACATCAAATGGCTCACAATAGCCATTGCTTCATCAATTACATCAATAGTCAAAACTACATGAATATCTCTTGGGTGCTTCATTAACTTACACACGTTAAAGGTTACTTCTTTCTTGTTCACCCGGAATTATTCAATTCTCCACTTTCAGCATCTACCAACGCTCTCTTGGTTGCTAAGAATGGTCTTCCCAAAATAATGGGAATTTAAGCATCAATCTCGCAATCAAGGATGAAAAAATCAGCCAAAAAGATGAATCGGTCAACCTTTATGAAGATATCATAGAGTATCCCCATAGGGTGCTTGATTGATCAGTCTATCATCAGAAGTCTCATTGTTGTGGTTTTTGGTTCACCCAATCCAAGTTGTTTATAGATTGCACACAGAATTAGATTTGTACTTTCTCCCAAATCACATAGGGACTTGGAAAATTGGAGAACACCGATAGTGCAAGGAATGGTGAAGGCTCAAGGATCTTCTTTCTTTTTAATCATCTCATTGGTCATAATTGCACTACAACTATGAGAGACTTGAATTAATTCGAAGCCCAAGCTTCTTTTCTTTCTAACTAACTCCTTCATAAACTTTGCATAACTCGACATTTCTAACAATGCTTCCACTAGTGGGAGATTAGTTGATAATGTCTTGAACACTGATAGGAAGTTCTTAAACATCTTATCCTCATTTTTCTTCTTGAGACGTTGGGGAAACGGAGGAGTTATTTTGGGGAGATTTTGCACCACTTTGGAGATTAAGGTGCTTTTTCCCGCATCTTTTTGTAACTCTTTGGCAAAGCTTTGTTGGATGGGTAATTCTTCTTCCTCAATACCTTTGTCTTCTTAATGAGCTTGTGCTTCATCATTACCCTTCATATCACCTACCACTACCTTTCCACTATGAGTAACCACAGCCAGATATCTATCACCATCCTCCACCTAAGTTGTTATGTGTATGGTTTTGCCGTCCCCCATTATTTTTTATTCCAATTATGCCGAAAGTTGACTCAAATGACCTTCAAGTAGATTTATTGCATCAGCATGAGAATTCACTCCATTGTTTAATGACGAGAAATCGGCTTTAATCCCTTTTAGCAAGTAATCCGGGCCCTCAACTTTGTCAAGGATGCGAGACAACAAGTCGTCCACTCGGAGACTACTTGCACTCCCCTTTGACTTTGGGTTCTCACTCGATTGAGTGTGATTCTATTCATGATCATCCTCTCTTTTCTAAGTATCACTTTGCCCAGCCTATTCTTGAAAGTATCTTCTCCGCTCTTCTTCTTTGTGAGAGTTCTAACCTTGATTCCCACCCCGGTGCAAGTAGCGTGGGTGGAAACCCTCCTCATATCTGTGAGAGTTCCAACCTTGATTCTCCCTCGGGTTTGAATAGCCCAAGGAAGAACCCTCCTCAACTCTAAGCACTCCCCTTTCTTCTTTGGGCTTTTCCACATTTTCGAACATTTGTTCTTGTAGCAGCTCCATTTGGGATAACATCTTGTTAATGTTCTCATCCCTTTCTTTTTCTTTATCAAGTTGCTCTTGAGTTATTCTAAAGCAAAAAGGTGAAACTTGTTCTTCTTGAGTGTACCATGCTTGATTAATTTTCGTCATGTTATCAAGAAGAAATAAAGCCACCTCAAACGATTGCAAAATTATTCCACCTCGAACCAATGGATCAGCTACTCCTTTATTTATCGAATCAAGACTTCATAGAAGAATTGGAGAAATACATTGTTTGGAAGTTTGTGAGAATTGAAGTAGTAGCTTCTTGAACCTCAACCACTTTTCATGGATAGGTTCACCTTACAATTGATTGAAACCTTGAATGCTGTCTCTTAGTTTCATCATCTCGAAGGGTGAAAGAACCTCGAATTGAATATCGTGGTAAGCTCATCCCAAGATGTGATGGAATTCTTTGGTAACTCATCCAACCATTTGCTAGCTTAACCCATTAGAGATAATGGGAATAATCTGAGACATAATGATTCTTGTTATACATTCGTGAATGAGAACGGACCACAAACCTCTATAAAATTCCGCATATGCTCATGTGGGTCTTCGTGAGTCAACCCTCTGTAGAGTCCCTTCATTTGTAGGAGTTGGAGAGTTGTGCTAGTGACTTGGAATTTAGAATTCTCTTCGGTTGATGGTAGACAGATTGCACCAATCCCACTTAATTGGATTGGGTTATGCACACTATTGAGATCGTCAATATCACCTTAGTGGCCCACTTGGCATTAATCTATGCCTCACTCATTTCCTCCTATGTTCAACACAACCAACAAAAACACAAAACAAATCAAATCGATTCCACTTTATCCAACAAAATCACAAATCAAACTTTGATAAGAGAATTCTAAACAACACCACTCCCCAACAGCGGCACCATTTTGATTAACGTATCAACTACATCTCATCTGATACTAGGTGTAGATGATCGTTAAGCAATATAAACCCAATAATAGAGTTGGGGTCGATTCCACATAGTAGTTTTATTTTGAATTCAAATATGAAGTTACAATAGTGATTTTTGTAGCTGAAGGAATAGGAGTTTTCGAAACCTATTAATAAAATTTGAAGAGTGACAACAATGTCAGGGTGAGGGGTTTTAGATTAGAAAACAACCTCAACAAATAACTAGGAACAACCAATAAGGGAAAGATACTTGGGGGATTGACCAACCAATTGCTAAATTCAACTCAATGGATGCAAATCACTAACCAAAAATGCTAAATTTTCGTGGGTAAGATGAACTTTAAATGAGTCGCTTTTCTCTCAAACAACTACCTCGTTTCCACTGAGTTCTCTAGAACCTCAATGCTCTAAAAAAAGGACCAGTCCACAACCTCACCACATCGACCCTTTCTAGCTGGAGAGATAAAATTACTTTTGGGATTCACTCTCTCAAGCTGAATCCATTATGACCCACCAACTATGATTGCCAACTTATCACTTTAATTTTACACTTCTTTCTCAAGCAAGCATAAAACACTAAGTTATATTGAAATAAACATGCAATAGAGTAGTTAAACAACAACGATAAGTCAGACCCAGTCTTAATTAGCACTAAAATTGATAATAACTAACACCTATCAAGTCAAATTCAACAATTAATCACATTGTCAAACCCTCAAGATTGGGGTTTTAGCTAATCATCATAAAAGAAATAAATTCAGTACCTAATACATGTTTCATAGCTGGGTATTGAAAATAAAAGTTCTAAGATTAAAAATGTCTTTTCTATTACAGTACCCAATTGAAATCGCTTGCCAAAATTGCTTAAAATCAACAAGAATAATGTTTTTGTTCTCTCTATTTCGTTCCACAATGACTGGATGCCTTCTCTGTTTTCCAAAAGTCAATTTATAGTGATCTGAGATATGGAATTTTGGGGTTGATCACCAAGGACAGTTGGGCTTCACCGACCAGTCGATGACTTGCCTATCGTTCTTATCCATCGCCCTTTTCTTCTTCACATTTTTCTCATTTAGACACTGTAACTTTAGGCGGTCTAGATCAGGATTGTCGATCACTTC
This sequence comes from Solanum stenotomum, assembly GCF_019186545.1. Taxonomy (NCBI): domain Eukaryota; kingdom Viridiplantae; phylum Streptophyta; class Magnoliopsida; order Solanales; family Solanaceae; genus Solanum; species Solanum stenotomum. The sequence continues at coordinate 38,601,709 of NC_064283.1, forward strand.
CATGAGGCACCTTTTATTACTTTAGATCGCTAATTCAATTTAATCTTACTCTTGATCAATGCGTTAGGCGGCATAATCTTCCTTCGCCGAATCAGTTGGCGATTAGCCATTAGAGAACGCAGTTCACCTAAGTTTTTCCCGTTTCAAGCTTAGTGTTCTGTAAACTTAGGAGGTCTAGGGGAAACTCTGGTATTCGCCGAGTTCTCTTGGTGATCGTCAGACTTGCTTTTCTCCATTTTTTCAGCTTGTGTTGTTCCGTTTTGCCCATTAGTGTCCTTGCTTTTTCCCTCAACCCATATACGTGAAAATCAAAGATTTAAAATAAGTTTATGGGGCAAATTAAGCATTTGAGGACACTAAATCTATATAAACCAAGCCCCAAACGAGTCCAAATCTTGGACTCATCAAAGAGCCAATCGGCTCATCAAAGTGGTTGTGAAGGGGCAAGGCCAAAATGAACCTTCCCCCGGGCCACTTGTCAAGGACCACGACTGCCACCATGGCCTGTGAAGTCCTTGACGACTCGTGTGGGCCTCCATCCGGGGGTTCCCATCACGTTTAAGTCAAGGTTAGTTGGGTCTTTTTCTAATTATTTTATCTTGATACTATGTCATTTCGCCTTTACATAGAATCCTTATACAAGTGATTCTCATCCCAACATTAACCCATTCAATTCATTCTCTGAAATATTTCTCTCCAAAAAGCTTGAAGAAGAAGGATCCAAGCTAGTGTTTGCAAATCAATTCTCCTATTCCACCATTGAGGTTAAGCAATTGGCATTGAGGTATGATGGTTTTATTCCTGGATACCTTTCCTCTATGGAGTTTCCAAATTCTCAAATTTACAAAGTTAGAATTCTCAAATTGGGTTAGGATTTTCTTCCATGTCATGGGCTCTCTTAAATATTGATGTTGTCACACCCCTTTTTCGCGCAAGGCTGGAACGGTTTTTCTAATTTAAGTGACGTTATTGATTAGGGGATTATTTTATTTTCATTTCAGAGTCGCCACTTGGAATTGAGTTATGGTGTTCCAAGTCACCTTTTGTTTAATCCCTAATCAAAAGGAAATGACTCTTTATATGGTCTGCGAACTAGAAATTCGGATAAGGAATTCTGTTGACCGAGTGGAAGGTATTAGGCATCCCTCGAGTCCCGTGGTTCTAGCACGGTCGCTTTTATTGACTTCTACCTACTTTAAATCATTTGTGGATATATTATTTTCAGGTCATGACTTGTTTGCATTTTTATTGTTGAACTTTTATTTGATCTCAAATCAGATGCATAACTGCATTCTCGACTTTTGACATATAAATAGCTTATGAGCATAATTATTTTCTTCTCTTGAGTGCATCACCTAATTTTATCTATAAGTGATCTTATTTTAAATTAATGAAAGTTATTATATTTTTAGACAAGGTGCGTCACTGCATCCTTGAGTTTTTTTTTCAATGTCTCAAAAAAGATGCGCAACCACATTCTTAATTTTTTTACAAATATTTTTAACGTGCATAAAACTCATCTAGTATTAAAAGTACTTACTCTTATTTTTCTGAATTCTAGACAACTGATCTTCTCATTTCATTATTATATTTATTGATGATACTTTTAATTAAATTAATCCACATGTTAAAATATATATTCGAATAATTTTATCAAGGTGTGTCACCACATCCTTGAATTTCTTTTAAGTGTTTCAAAAAAGATGTGTAACCACATTCTTAATTGAAACAAATATTATTTTTTTACATGCCTAAAACCCATCTAATGTTATAATAAAATATTAAATAAAATCAAATAAAATAAAACAAATCTAAACTTCTAGGATACAATATAAATTTTGGATTATCTTATATTCTTTTATTTCTATTCACCCTTAAAGTTAATGTTAAAATTAGGCCTACACATATTATACTTTTTTATTAATCCAACAAAACAATGACGAATTGCTAAAGTAAATCTCATTCTTTATTTAATAAATAAAACAATAATAATTTTGTGAACCCAATAATTCCTACTTTATCATTATTAGCATCGAAATCAAGAAAAGAACAACATCATGACCCATTCATTTTAAGACATCACAACTAATGAACAAAAATAGATAAATAAAAATAACCATCAATAAAGTTACTTTCATTCATTAAAGAGATATAACACTTAACACATTCTTCATTTTAATCAAATTATGAATAAAATAAAAGTGTAAGAAAACTTATCATAATAATTACATCAAATTCCATGAATAAATTAAATAAGAAGATAAAGTAAAGTTGAATACCGCAAAATCTTAACCGAAGCTCGATTAGAACACCCACAACTTTTGTAGGTTGTTTGTGATGGTATATGTGTTTGTGTTGATATGAAAAAAAATGGGTAAGGAAGAAAAGATGTGAATGTGTTGATGAATTTTTAAAAGAAGAATAAAATAAGAATGTGTATTTTTTGGTTTATTTTTTTGTTTGCTCGTGTGTTTTTGTTTTTGGGATGAAAAAATGTTTTTCTTGTTTTCTTTTTTTTCTGTCCGTTTGTGTTGTTGTGTGTCCTCCTTCTTTTCTTTTTGGGAATGGGTAGTATATGTAGATAGGGGGTGGTGTGTTGTGGGAATGGGTGTGTGGATGTACGTGTGAGGGAGTGTTGTGTGTGGGAAGTGGGTAGATGTGGAGTGAGGAAGTGGGGTAGTGGAGTAGTGTGTAGTATATATAAATATAAATATAATAATTAAAATTACTAACTAATTATTTTAAATTACTATAAATTTAAGAAAAGTTAAATAGCTAATTAAAAATATAATTAAGAAACACTAGTTTATTTATTAAATATACATTAAAAGAAAACATATATTTTTTGAACATTTTCTTCTCTTTTGAATAAATTGAAAATAAAACTTAACTTAAAACATGACTCTATTTTTGTGGTTTTCGAATATTTTTGCACTAAACTTACTAAAATATGATAAAATCAAAATATTTAATTTAAAAGTAAAAGAAATATTTAACCACTAGAATTTGTGTAAAATAACAATTTCGGTCAAAAATTACGTGTCTACAGTTTGCCCCTCTTTGATTGAAAACACAAAGAGTTTGCAGACAAAGAAGTAGATAACGTGACAAATTTTGACCGGACTTGTATTAGAAGGAAAAATTTGTGTGACCGAGTCTTGGGTTTGGACATCCTACATATCCCGGGTTATAAGGGAATCAGGTCACGTGTAGTTCAAGGAGATGAGGTGATGAGTTGGAGGTTAAGTGAGGTTTTATCGAGGTTCCAAGTTGCGGTTCCTATTCTTACATAAAAATAATGAAAGCTAATAGTCAAAAGGAAAATAAAAGTACAAGCTCCTATCTATACAACTTCTCTTGAGTCTTCACTTGTGTCTTTACTTTCAGATATCACCTTGATTTTTGGGTGAGTATCTTGATCTTGAATTGGATTGAGGCTTTACTTGCCGCTTAGAGTGAGTTTTTGGCACTCTTCAAAATGACAATTTGAATATGTTCTTGAGTGACTGCATGTTTTCTTGATCAGAAGTTGAATAGAAATAGATGTCAGGAAGTCAGGCTGTTATATGCATTGAAGAAGCTGATTCTGACTATCATGAAATTGATCATTTCGAAAAAGAGTTGAAACTTTGTTCTTAAATTTCCAATCCATGTTTCGCTTGAAGAACCCTGAAAACCATCACAAACAAAAGAAATAAACAAAATTTTTGCCCCAGTTTTCACTGGAAAAATTTTGTGAGTTATTAGCAAATGTAAATTTTCAAAAATAAACTCAGACTAGGAAGCGTTTATCCTAGGAGAAAAAATAAAAAATAACGTCTCCGAGTAAGAAGTGTTTACCTAGGAGAAAATAACTAAATCCTATTATGTAAAAGGGTCCTGCTAATCCTATTGTAGGAGAGTCCTGCTAATCTGAATCTCATTATGTAGGAGAGTCCTGCTAATCCCATTATGTAGGAGAGTCCTGCTAATCTAAATCTCTTTATGTATGGGGGTTCTGCTAATCTAAATCCCATTATGTAGGAGAGTCCTGTTAATCCCATTATGTAGGAGAGTCCTGCTAATCCCATTATGTAGGAGGGTTCTGTTAATCTAAATCTCATTATGTAGGAGGGTCCTGTTAATCACAACTAATGAACAAAAATAGATAAATAAAAATAACCATCAATAAAGTTACTTTCATTCATTAAAGAGATATAACACTTAACACATTCTTCATTTTAATCAAATTATGAATAAAATAAAAGTGTATGAAAACTTATCATAATAATTACATCAAATTCCATGAATAAATTAAATAAGAAGATAAAGTAAATTTGAATACCGCAAAATCTTAACCGAACTCGATAAGAACACCCACAACTTTTGTAGGTTGTTTGTGATGGTATATGTGTTTGTGTTGATATGAAAAAGAATGGGTAAGGAAGAAAAGATGTGAATGTGTTGATGAATTTTTAAAAGAAGAATAAAATAAGGATGTGTATTTTTTGGTTTTTTTTTGTTTGCTCGTGTGTTTTTGTTTTTGGGATGAAAAAATGTTTTTCTTGTTTTCTTTTTTTTCTGTCCGTTTGTGTTGCTGTGTGTCCTCCTTCGTTTCTTTTTGGGAATGGGTAGTATATGTAGATAGGGGGTGGTGTGTTGTGGGAATGGGTGTGTTGATGTACGTGTGAGGGAGTGTTGTGTGTGGGAAGTGGGTAGATATGGAGTGAGGAAGTGGGGTAGTGGAGTAGTGTGTAGTATATATAAATATAAATATAATAATTAAAATTACTAACTAATTATTTTAAATTACTATAAATTTAAGAAAAGTTAAATAGCTAATTAAAAATATAATTAAGAAACACTAGTTTATTTATTAAATATACATTAAAAGAAAACATATATTTTTTGAACATTTTCTTCTCTTTTGAATAAATTGAAAATAAAACTTAACTTAAAACATGACTCTATTTTTGTGGTTTTCGAATATTTTTGCACTAAACTTACTAAAATATGATAAAATCAAAATATTTAATTTAAAAGTAAAAGAAATATTTAACCACTAGAATTTGTGTAAAACATCAAGTTCGGTAAAAAATTACGTGTCTACAGATGTATTTGATTGTTTTATGATCTATTAAGCATGAATTTATGTAATTACATGATTTTATGATGATCCCCCAAGAACCCATGTCTAACCCATGTTTTCTAGAAATTGATGATTGCATCTTGGTTTTGAACTATGAAAGGTGAACTATGGAATTATGCATGTTCTTATGAAATTGATGTAAATGTTTTAAGGATTCTTTCAGAGTGTATCAATAATGATGTCATTGTTGTGTTGTTGAAAGGATTTCTCATAAACATAAAAGCATGTACGTGAAAGGTTTTCTCGAATAAAAAGGGTTCTTAAGGTTGAAAGACATTTTCACCTAAAATGAACAAAATATTAAGAAGCTATACAATTGTTAAGGCAAAAGTTTATTACCCATTCTCCCTAATTGAAAGACAAGACGCAATTACCCTGTCGCCATATGTAAGAACAAGAGACGATTACCCATGTTCCTTTAAGAGCTAAGATGAATATGATTAAGAACTATTCTTCGAAAGTTAAGCTTAGCACCGAGTGGACAAGTGGCGATTACCCATGTACCATAAACTATGAGCCAACATAGGATTGTCTATATAGACATTAGCTAGTTGATCCAAAATAGCTAAAATTTCATGGTCCTTACCTTGGCAATAGGACAACCCTTCTCGGTGTAAAAGACATCGGATTCCATCTTACTAGCTCACATGGTCTTGCATGTCGATTAATATTACATCCCACAAACAAGTTATGATGAACCAAGGTTACTTCAAGGAAGTATCTCATACATGCTGAAGATGATGATTATGTACATTTACCATGTTTTATGACTCATGTTTTCTAACTCTTTATCTCATGTTTTCGTTTGGTCATTGAATCTTATGAAGGTATCCCTTTTTTTCTTAATTTCAAATGTTTTTATTCATGACTATCATACTTGGTACATTTTTGTACTAACACATACTCTTGTCTACATTTCCCTATATGTAGGGTCTGACAGTTCTGAGTTCTTTGAGGAGATTTCGATCTTTAGGTGATACATCACACTTCAAGGACATACATTTATTGTTTTGAGTCTTTCATTACTTTCAGTTTTGGAACATGATCTAAAGGCTACACCTGAATTAATTCTGATGTACTAGATGTGTCACGACCTAGGGGAACACCCGAGATGTAACATGGCGTATAGGACCCCATACAAGCCACTTAGCATTCATAACATAAGAAATAGAACATACGAAGTAAAACATCATTTTCAAATCCAATAGTTTTATAAAAGAAAGTGGAAGAATATGCGTTAGAACAAAAAAATGTACGAAGTATGATAGTCATGCATAAAACATTGAAATCATGCTAAAAAGGGACATTTTCATAAGTAAGCAATGATCAAACTAAAATATGTATTTTGAGAGTTAGAAACCATAAGTTATAAAACCATGATCAATGCAAGTGAACATCATCTTTGAACACATGTGAGATTCTTCTTGAAGTAACCTTAGTTCATTATTATTGTGGGAATTTGTCTTAACCGACATAGAGTCCATATGAGATATTACATGATCCGTCGGTGTCTCCCACACCGGAAAAGGTTGTCCTACTTTCCAAGGTAGAACCATTAACTTCTATGCTTAAGTGGATCCACTAGCTAATGTCTACTTTAGACAGTCATCCTATGGGGGCACATAGGTAAGGGATAAGAAGATTGCATCTACAAACCCAGTACATCAAGGCTTCCATCTTAATACCCTCTTGATGCTAAGCGTAAATCCCACGGATTAGTTAAGTCTTGACTTATTCTCTCATAAAGAGACATGGGTAGTCGCCGCATGCCTTATCATATGATAGCTCCTTAGACTATGTGTGAGAAAACCTTTCACTGTCCATGTTATTTTCATAACAACTTTTAAGGCCCAAATTCATTCACTTCATGTTAGAGATGCCCTACTAATACTAATGGAAATAGTTTTGAAATCGTGGCCTATAATCATTGATGGCATATTCGGATACCATACTAAACAAGACATAATTTAGAAAAATAGCCCGAAAAGCATTAAAGGCAAATTTAGATGTCATTCATGTCATGTGGCCAAGCTTCATAGAACATATAGATAATATCATCTATAAACTTTCTTGAGTCATAAACATACTTTCATGAACATGTTTTCTTTTCAATAATTCATAAGATTCATAATGGTTTCAAAGTCAATGCATCTTCAAATTCATTTTCATCTATTTCATTAAGAGAAGATATGCATATTTTCGTACATTCATCATTCATAGTCTGAGACCCACATTATATCAACATAGCTTAGAAAACATGGGTTATGCATGGGTTCATGGGAAATCAACTTAAAATCATGCAATCACTTCAATTCATGCATAAGAGTTCATAAATCAATCAAATAACCCAACATTGAAAGGAGCCCATGACATGAAAGGAAACCCTAAATCAATTGGAGAATTCTAACTTTGTAAATTGGAGTTGGGAATTCCATGGATGAATTGAAACTTGACTTGAAACCCTAGGTTGAACCCTTCTTCTTCTTAATGTCCTAGAAAGAAATATTTCAGAGATGAGATTTGATCTTCTTTTAGATTCTTAAGAGAATGAGTCTTAAATGGGGGAGATTTGGGGGAGAACTCTTATATAGGTCTTTAGATGAAGGGTAAAACAACATAACACCAAATTAAAATAATCTAAGAAGACTTTTAAGACCCTAACTTAATAACTGAAAATAAGGAATATTGGAGCTCGCAAATGGCCACTCGACGACTCTCCAAGTGAGCCTTTAGTTTGCCGAAATTTACAATAAGTCGACTTGGGGGCTAAGTCAACTTAGGTTATGTGGAGTCAACCTTGGAAACACGGAGAGTGGAATTGTGAACTCGACTTACCTCGCCTAAAGTCGCAGAACACTGGATGTTGAAATCAAGCCAAAAAGGCATGGGGCTCTACTTGGTGGATCGCCAAGTCGACTATGAAGTGAATATTTTCCCTTCTCTTAATTTGAGGTGTTACATTATCTCCATCTTGGGAACATTCATCCTCGAATGGATTTCTAGACACCTCTTAAAGGAAACGATTCAAAACTAGCAGCCCATCATGAATATAATCATAAAAATTCACATATACAAGGAGGAATCCTCATCTCAAAGCTAAATCATACTCATATATCCATATCATGAAGTTCACATGTAACACATACTCAAATGCACATAATCATGTAGCAATCAAGTAAGCTAACTCATATTTTTGAAAATCAAATATTCCATGAGCATGCATGCATGAGAAAACATGAGGATGATGAAGACACCCGAATCCTAAAGAGTGAACCATGGGGAGCTATGACCTAAAGATAGACTCGAAGATAAAAGAAAGAGATAAGGATACTAAGAAATCACATTACGTCTTACTTTCACCCACGAAACTATAAAAAAGAATTCTTCCAAAACTAACATAGTTCTACTCACGTACAAACCATGAGGCACACTATCTCCTCCTTGAGAGCAAACCCACTAGTCTTTTTAAATCCATCTCCCTCAATCTAGACATAATACCAATGTCTTAACCACCACTAAACCATTGATACAAGTAAACACTTAAGAAGTTTCCACATGGATTTTCAAGCACTACTTCAAACACATTCACCTGACATGGAGTCATACCATATCAAATGAAACACTCAATATCAAGAAATGCATAGCCACAAGCTAAAACACCATAACTTACCATTTACCGCATATGGGGAACCCTCATAATATTCTTGAGTTTGATCTTGCATACCCTCCCTTCTATTAGAAGTAAGGATTGGGAAATCTCTTTTCTTGTGACCACTCTTTCCACACCCAAATCAAGCATTAGAATAGGTTAGACATTTACCCTCGTGTCTTCTCCAACATTACCTACACTCGGGAAATATTTTCTCACTACCACCCTTACCTTGAGAGAGATTTCCTTCTTTGGACCTTTAATGTGAAGACTCACCATCCTCCTTTCTTGCCCTCTTTAAATCCCTAGTTTTCCTTTTAAGCTTTTCCTCTTCTATTTGTTGTGCATGTAACATCAACCTGGAAACATCATTCTTCTTAACAAGCATGGCGATTGGATCGGTGATATACCATGAGTTTACGGTATTTTTGATACATTTCACTTAAGAGTTGTGTGTGTCTAGGGCCATTTTGTATTAGAACTGATGAATATTTGGCTATATTTGTAGGAAATAGATTTGGATGAGGTTGAGAGAGACAACAACTAATTTTCTGCAGAAGGAGCCACCTACGTAGGTGATCTACGGACCGTAGGTCCATTCACACTCCGTAGGTTGGTGGCATAGATGAGTATCAGAGAAGTCTTGACTAAGTGTGGAATTACGATCTTCATCGATGTACGGTAGGTCGACCTACGGGCCGTCCTGTAGGTCCGTCATTTGTATAAGAAAGTTTGAGTTATAGTACCTGATGAAAAGTTCTAAGAATGGAGCCACGAGAGGGGACCCACAGATCGTAGATCGATCTACAGTCCTTTCTGCAGGTCCATTGTTTGTATCTGAAAGTTGAAGTCTCCAAGTTTTGAAAATTTGCCTAAGTCCTGAGCCACAGAAGGGACCAACCGATCGAAGATCAATCCACTGTCCGTAGGTCAGTCTCGTTGATTGAAGTTGTGTCTAGCAGTTTTATTTCCTTATTTTGTTTCTTTTTTATTTGGGATTATGTTTTCTATAAATATGGTATGTAAACCTCATTTTTGGGGTAAGCTACAATTGTTTAAATTTAGTTCTTTGTGTGTTCTTGGGAATTGACTTGCAAACAATAGTAATTTGATTTCCTATTTTTGATTTATAAAGATTTTGGCTTTGAATTTCAATTGGAAATTTTGGGTTTCTTCTACTCATTACGTAAGTTCATGAATTCTTCTAAAAATATGAATTGTGTTCTTGCTAGCATGGGTAACTAAATCCACAACTAGGGTTGTGAGAACCATGAGCGATTAGCAAAGTATGAATAACACTAAGTAGTTCTTGAATAGGGTTGAATCATGCATTGATAAATCTTTCGTCTAGAAGTCTTTTTAACGATGCGCAACGTTCGAACTTGCCTTGTTTCTACTTGCTGGACCAATGAGGTAGTTAATAAGAAAAGAATTAAGATTTAGTGTGATACTATCAAATAGTCTAATGTCAATTGGTAGAGGGTGAAAACTAAGCCATACATTGATGTGATGTCTAATATGAGGTAAAAGTAAGGGTTAGTAAATTATACACACATAGCCGGACCAAGGTGCGGGTGAAATTCTCTATTTGCCGGACCAAGGATTTAGAGATACATAACTTACCACTTTGCATGTGATACACTAGAATAGATTACTATTGTAAGGATTATCGCGTTATGAGCTTATGGGGAACACATATACCCTACTTACTTTCTCTCATTGATAACAACCAAAGTTCAAATCTTCCTTACTAGTTTTCTAAACTACAATCAATAATTTGTTACACAAACCCCCCCCCCCCCCTTACTTACTTGTTTGAGAAATGCGTTGACTAAACAAATATAATCGTAAGTTAAGTTTAAGTCTAAATCATATTCCTCGTGGAATCGACCCCGACCTACTAGTTGGGTTCTTTGTTTGACAACAATCATTTATACTTCTTTAGGGAGGTGTAATTTGAGCGTATTGAACTACATTATTGAACTTTAGTCAATTATTTCCTAATTTTACTTTTTCTTTTGTTTTTGTCTCTCTCAGGTTCCCACTCTAGTGTATGCCAAGTACACGGAGTCGAGGTGAACCACTGATTCCTTACGATCCATAATTGAATCGAACTTTGTGAAGGATGAATAATCAAGGAGTCCCAGTCAAACCTATCAGAGGAAATCTAGGTGATGAAGTTGAGTTGCAGCCTCCTAGGGTTGATAATGAGAATGCTGAGAATCATGGTGGTAATCTACTGGGAGATACATTGAGGGTACAGAACCCAGCAGAATCGAGGCTGCGTGTTAACTATAGAGTCGACTTCAATACCACTAAATCTGAAGGACCTATTGTTCTACCTCTTCTACCTCCAAGGCATACATTCATTGTGACTGGCAGTTTGATGCAGATGCTTACAACGAGGGGTTAGTTCTCTGGTTTGGCATTGGAGGGTGGATACACACATGGCCAAGTTGAGGAGTGTTTGCAAGAGTTACGTGGGTTGACCAGAATTAGACACGGATGTAATTAGGTTGAGAGTATTACCTATATCATTGGCCGGTGATGCTGTTGTGTGGTTTACTAAGCTCTCATATAACTCGATTCACACATGGGATCAATTGCAGAAGGTGTCCATGGCCAAGTACTTCCTAGTGTCAAAGAAGCTGAACTACAAAGATATGCTCAACAACTTCGTGGAACTACCTTGAGAGTCTGTGAGTATTTCGTGGGATAGGTTCACTGCATTCATAAGAGGTGTTCTAAATCACCGCATTGATGATGAGTCGCTGAAGGAATACTTCTATAGAGGTCAGGATGACAATAGCAAGGCTGTTCTTGATACTCTCATTGGAGGTTCATATGGTGAGTGCACTTTTGAGCAGATATCAGAGAAATTAGAGAAAATCTCCTGAAATAACAAAGCTTGGAGCACTAGAAAGTCAAATACTGGGAGGAGCACTTTGCAATCCAATCTACACCCAACTAATCTGCTGATGACATTCGTGAGGAGATGGCTCAGATGAGGACCGAATTTGGGATAGTGTTGAAGCATGTGAGCGGAGGTGCCAAAAAGGTAAATGATGTGAATCATTTGACTAGAAATCCACCATCGGTTGAGAAGTGCTACTATGAAGAGGATACTTATGCAGTGAATGATTAGACAAGGGGTTTCCAAGGCAACGCCCAAGGTTCCAATTCAGATAATTGCGCCAAGATCAACGAAACGAAGGTCGAAACTATGATAACTACAATCGAGAGGGTTAGTGTGTTATGGTTGAGAACTACAATCGCGACAACAACTACAATCGTAACAAATATGGCAACATAAATGATAGGGGTGGTCCTTATGTTCCTTCTCAAAATTGGGAATCTGGTTATAGGGAAGCTGGGAGTAGTATGTCACGTACTGAGGATATGATGCAGAAGATGATGAAGAGGTTTGATTCGACTGATGAGAATGTGAAGGAGATCCGAAACAAATTATCTTTTATTGGTTAAAAAGTAGATGCCCATGCAGTGTCAATCAAGAAAATTGAATAGCAAATGACTCTATTATCTATAACAGTTAACCCACGTCAGCCTGACACACTTCCTAGCAATACAATCCAAAATCTGAGAATGATGAGCTTTGTATAACAATCACCACTTGAGGGGGTAAGCAGACTATTGATCCACCTATGCTGTCTGAGGTCGAAGTTGAGGTTGATGATGATGAGATTGAGGTTACTGGAGAGTCCGAGAATGCTACAGAGAAGGAAGTGAAGTTAACCCAAAAAGTTGTTCCCATGCCTAGACCTCCACCTCCCTTCCCACAGAGTGAAGAAGACTGAAGAAGGAAAATACCGTAGGTTTATTATTATGTTGAAGTAGCTTTCCATCAATGTTCCGTTGATAGAAGCTTCAGACCAAATGCCTGGGTATGAAAAGTTTATGAAAGATTTGGTGACAGAAAAGGGCCGTGAGTTTTGAAGATGATGATAGGTTACAACATTGTAGTGCTATTGTTACAAGGTCCCTTGTGCAGAAGAAGAAGGATCCTTGTGCCTCCACTATTTCGTGTACCATTGGGTTGCTATATTTTGCGAAGGCGTTGTGCGATTTGGGTGCTAGTATAAATCTGATGCCATTGTCTATTTACAAGAAATTGGGTTTAGGGGATCCAAAACTGACTGCGATGCGATTGCTCATTACTGATAGATATGTGAAGAGGCCCATTGGTGTGCTCCAAGATGTACTAGTGAAAGTGGAGTCTTTTATCTTTTCGGAAGATTTTGTGATACTTGATTGTGAGGTTGATTTTGAGGTTTCCATTATCCTTGAGAGACCATTCCTTGCCAATGGGCGCACCTTGGTCGATATGGAGAAAGGGCAGATGAAGTTCCGATTGAATAATGAAGAGGTAACTTTCAACATTCGTAGATCCATTAAGCAGAGTAGTGAGCTCAAGTCGGTATCAATGGTGAATCATATTGTAGAGAGTAGTTCTAAGGTGCCTATTGAAGAAAGGTTGGGTGTTGATGCACTAGCAACGGTAATGATGAATTTTGAGGGTGATGTTATTGAAGACTATAATGAATTGGTCGCCACACTTTGATAGGTTCGAATTCTGTTCAAAACCAAAGAGATTGGAGTTAGAAATGAAGAATCGCGATTCTCCACCTGCAAGACAATCTATTGAAGAGGCTCCAAAATTGGAGCTTAAGGCTCTACCATCACATTTGAGGTATGTATTCTTGGGGAGAGATGGTACTTTATTGGTCATCATTGCGGTAGATTTGAATATGTCACAAGTTGAGGCATTAGTTTCCGTGTTGAAGAGGTTCAAGTAGGCTATTGGGTGGACTATTGCGGACATTATAGGGATCCCACCTAGAATTTGTTCTCATAAAATCCAACTCATGCAGGATCACAAGCCTAGTATTGAGCACCAGAGGAGACTAAATCTGCCTATGCACGAGGTAGTTAAAAAGGAGATCATGAAATGGTTGGATGCTGGAGTTATTTATCCCATTGCAGATAGTAGTTGGATGTGTCCTATTTAGTGTGTTCCCATGAAAGGTGGGATTACTATGGTACCTAAGGAGAGAAACGAGCTTGTTCTGATGTGGCCCGTGACTAGATGGAGAGTTTGCATGGACTACTGGATATTAAATGCTTGGACAGAAAATGACCACTTCCTTATGTCATTCATGGATTAAATGCTGGATCGACTTACTAGTAAGTGTTAGTATTGCTTTATTTATTGTTATCCGAGCTACAATCAGATTTCCATAGCTCCGGAAGACCAAGAAAAGACCATCTTCACTTTCCCTTATGGGACTTTCGCCTTCAAACAAATGACATTTGGGTTGTGTAATGCTCCAGCGACATTCCAACGTTGTATGATGTCGATATTTTTTGATATGGTGGAGGACACTGTTGAGGTATTTATGGATGATTTTTCTGTGGTAGGTGACTCTTTTGATCGTTGTTTAGACCATTTGGCCAAAGTAGTGAAACAGTGTGAAGAGTGCAATCTTGTGCTCAATTGGGAGAAGTGCCACTTCATGGTGAAAGAGGGGATAATTCTGAGTCATCGGATGTAACACCCCGTATCCTAAATAGACCAAAATGCAGATTTTGAGAAGTTGCAGGTGCAACCCACGGTTGCTATCCACAGACCGTAGGTCAGACCACGGCCCGTGTTGGTGGTCCGTGGTTAACCACTGCAACCCCTCCCCAAACCTAGCTTAAAAAATTGACTAAGTCTCAACCCACGGATAGACCCACGGTCCGTAGGTCAGACCACGGTCCGCAGTCTATGTCTGTGGATCAAGACTCCATTACCCAGCCTTTGACACAAACTACGATCGACTAGCACAGACCGTCGTTCGATGTACGGCCTGTAGGTCCCATCCGTCCATCACTCCAATAACAGTTAAGTCAAGGGGTGACCAACCCTAGTTCAAGAACACAACAAGTTTTCTTCAGTCCCACCCCAGAAATCGAAGGATTTCTCCATGTAATTCGTCACCAGGTATGTGGGATTTCACTAGTGGGTTCCTTTTTCCCATTAGGTCCCTAGAATTCAGTTAGATTTTTGATTCCATGATTATGCACAGACCTAGGGTTTCTAGAAATTCGACAGATGATCATGCATTAGTTATTTAAATGTTCCAAATCAGATTATCATGTTCTTGCTTAGTTTATTTCATGAATTTCAGAACCTTAGCTATGTATTTCTTTAGTTCTTTAATTACACATGCTAGGTCAGATATGTCAGTTATTCAGTTATACATGCCTAAGTTATTAATGCATCAATACCAGCTTAATTGTTGTATACTCAGTTTGCATGTTCAGTTCGAGCTATCTAGTAACTTACAGAAATTCAGTCATAATGTGTTAATCACTTAATCCATTGGGAGTATCATAATACCGAGTTAGACTAGGGTTCAACGTACCCAAATAGTCCCAGAACTACTAGCCACGGAAGTTGTAAGTCCCCTGTGTGGGAATCATTTCAGTGATCACGCCAGCATACCTCTATACCTTTGACAGGGTATATTGGGTCCTCTCGATGGGGCGTATACATCAGACTCCACATTTAGCTCATGTGATTTTATTATCGGTTATTAGTAGATCCCACAATTCAGTCAGATCCTATTGCATTGACCATTTATCAGTATATCTAGTATTCAGTTTCAACATGCTATATATTGGTCAATGCATTCAGTTATCTCAACATTCAGTATCTATATCATATTTAGATTATGCCAATACTTATTTGCTTTGTTCAGCTATATTTTATTTCAGCTGTATTTTATCCTGCATGCTCAGTACTCTTCAAGTACTGACATATACTCTGCGCTACATCTTCTCGTGATGTAGGTTCAGGTTCTCAGCATCCAGATCACGCTTAGATTGGTTCCCGATCTCCAGTTCAGCAGAATCAGTGGTGAGTCCTCATTCTTCAAGGACAATAGTCATGAGTTTCTTTTCAGTATCTTTAGTCCTTAGTTTCAGTTTTTCTAGACTTAGCTGGGGCCTGTCCCAACATTTCTAGTTAGTTAGAGGCTATTTTCAGACGTAGATAGATTCAACTTAGTATTGAGTTATTATTTTCTTTGTATTAAACTCATTAGTTATCATTTATCTCAGTTATAGTATATGGGTATTCCCCATGTTTTCATTTTTATTTATGATTTAGCTTCTGCATCAATTTATTATCTTTAGTATGCTTATGATCATTAGTTTGGGATCACTTGTGGTCCTAGGTCCCGTGTCTATGTCTCGATGGTAGTCTCAGGGCGTGACAAACTTGGTATCAGAGTGCTAGGTTTAAGTGTCCTAGGATGTCTGAAAAGCCGCACTAAGTAGAGTCCTTTTCATGGGTGTGAAATGCACCACATCTAATGAGGGGGGAGGCTACAAAGTGTTTTAGAAAATCTTTATTTTCTTGTTACTCTTATCGTGTGTAAGGTATGATCTAAATTCCATTCTAACTCGACGTTCTACATTTCAGTGATCATGCCTCCTCGTAGAGCTTACACAAGGAATGCTATGTACGCAATGCTAATGCAGTTCCTCCAGTCCCAGACCTTGAGGTTTCAAACGCAGATTTTTGGTATGCGATTCAGCTTTTGACTCAGAGTATGACCAACCAGAACAATCAATAGGTTCAAGTTCCTACTAATTGAAATGGTTGATCAATGGCAGCTATAGTTCGAGATTTTGTTAAGATGAATCTGTTGGAGTTTTTAGGGTACCAAGTTGGTGAGGACCCACAAAACTTCATTGATAATGTTAAGAAAATCTTTGGAGTGATGCAAGTCACTGGTAATGGTAAGGTTGAGTTGGCATCCTACCAGCTTAGGGATATGGCTCACATATGGTTCACTCAGTGGAAAGACAACATGGGCTACTTTTTCTTTTGTAAGTCCCTTTATAGCAGTAATCTTAGGTGTCAGTCTAGAAACTCTATCAGAACACTTCTTAGTCTCTACTCCAGTCGGTGACCCAGTTATATCTAGACGGGTATATAGAAATTGCCGTATCACAGTCTCTTAGAAAGTCACCTAAGCAGATCTTGTAGAGTTAGAAATGGTAGACTTTGATGTCATTCTAGGCATGGATTGGTTACATTCCTGTTATGCCTCAGTCGATTGTAGAACTAGGATTGTCCATTTTCAGTTTCCAAATGAACCAATCTTAGAATGGAAGGGTAGTAGCTTAGTGCCTATGGGTCGATTCATTTCTTACCTTAAGGCCAGGAAGATAAGGGTTATCTCTATCATCTAGTTCGGGTTAAGGATTCTAGTTTCGAATCCCCAACTCTTGAGTCAGTCCCTGTAGTTAATAAGTTTCCAGAAGTGTTTCCGGATGATCTTCACGGAGTTCCCCCCGAAAGGGAAATCGACTTTGTAATTGATTTCCTTCCAGATACTCTGCCTATCTCTATTCCTCCTTACAGAATGGCTCCAGCTGAGCTTAAGGAATTGAAAGAGCAGTTGAAAGACCTTCTAGATAAGGGCTTCATCAGACCTAGTATTTCGCCATGGGGTGCGCCAGTGTTGTTTGTGAAGAAGAAAAATGGTTCACTCAGAACGTGTATTGACTATAGACAGTTGAACAAAGTCACCATCAAGAATAAGTATCCCATCCCTAGGATTGATGACTTGTTTGACCAACTTCATGGTGCTAGTCATTTCTCAAAGATAGACCTCAGATCCGATTATCATCAACTTAAAGTTAGAGATAGCGACATTCCGAAGACAACATTCAGAACTCGGTATGGTCATTATGAATTTGTAGTCATGTCATTTGGACTAACCAATGCTCCTGCAGCTTTCATGGATTTGATGAACAGAGTGTTGAAACAGTACTTATACTTGTTCGTTATCTTCTTTATTGATGATATCCTTATTTATTCTAGGAATGAGGAAGAACATGCGAGTCACTTGAGAGTTGTTCTGCAAACTCTCAAAGATCGCCAGTTATTTGCAAAATTTAACAAATAAGAGTTTTGGTTACAATCACTTGCTTTCCTTGGGCATATTATGTCTAGTGAAGGAATTCGAGTAGACTCCCAGAAGATAAAAGCAGTGAAACAATGGCCCAGACCTACCTCTGTGTCACGACCCAAGCCTAGGGCCTAGACGTGACATGGCGAATGAGGAACCCGAAGGAACCCCAAACAAGCCTCTCAAACTTGTCATCACACTTCATCGATCGCAGAAGTACAATCAACATTAATTAACGGGAAATAGGGACTAAGGGCAAACCATTTCAAAATGACATCATAAAACAAGAGTCAAGCTCATTTACAAAATAGTTGTCCAACGCACACCTCTACATACATAGATAGGACGGGGGCCATGACATACTACCGGCTCCCCTCATAGTCAAAATACAATTGCAAGCTAAAGTCTCAAAACATAGGAGTAGGAAACATAACATAGCCCTCGAATCATTGAGGACTCACCAACAAACTCGGATAAGCACCGTACTAGCCACGTGAATGGAGAGAAGGATCAAGAGTAGCTCCGGTCCCTACATGGTGACATCATGTAGGCAAAATATGCGTTAGTACTTGGAATGTACTAAGTATGCGGGGTGCAACACAACAATAGACAAGGACACAATCGAAATACAAGAAATAGTTTCATAGGCATTATGAATAACAATATGAGGATGCATGATCAAAGTGAAGTCAAAACATGTTTAAGTAAATCTATACTAATAGTAGATATCATATGTGTATGCATGATCCAACCAATCTATAACCCCAACTTAGGATGGGGGATGCCGTTCACACCCGGACACCCTGGTGGCAAGGTATAAACCCCTCACATGGTTGATGTTGGTCACACCCCAAGCATCCTAGGTGGTGAGATATAAACCTCTCACATGGTTGATGTTGGTCACACCCCAAGCATCCTAGGTGGTGAGATATAAACCTCTCACATGGTTGTCCGGTTCTTTTCCCCCGGACCGGGCATGGTCATGCAACACTTTATATAGGAAATTCCCATTAGGCTCTAATGCAATCTCACGTATGGAATGAACATATACACAAGCTTAGTTTGTCATCAACACATCTCTGGATTGCCATACATCTCATAACTCAAGCTTTAAAGCATCGATTCATCAATTCTCCATAGTTGGACATTTTGTCAAACACCTTGAAGGCATGTAATGGAATCAAAGAGCATGGAAAATAGGGTAGTAATTATGCAGCCAAACCAGTGAACAACCTACAACAACACCTTTTAACACCCACAATACCACATGAAAATCTCCACATCCATTCCAAATTTAGATTCAAGTTCTAGAGTCACAACATGCTCAAAACAATCACTTTTCATGTTTAAAATTCAATGTGCAGGAAATTATTACAAAGAACAAGACTAATTTATGAATCTTAACTTAAACCATGAATTAGTGAGTAGAATAGAGTCTAGGCACTATGGGTGGAAGGACCCATGAGTTCAACACCACATACCTTGAGTTCTTATGAAGGTCTTGAGAGTGTCTTCAATGGAAGCTTGGAACTTGGAGCAAGAGTCTTTTCAATCTTGAGGAAGGTTTTGTATAAGGGTTCTTGAGAGAACTTGAGAAAAAATGTGTCTAAGTATGGGAGAGGTGTTTTGGGAAATGTTTTAGAGATGAGAATTGAACTAATGGTATATAGGAAATAACATATGCCCTTTGGAAAAATGGTCCAACACTTAGAAAAAAAAATGAAGCGGGTGAACAGTAAAAACGCTCACTGGAAATTGCATTTCCTGCCGGACGGATTTTACGAAAATAGGCATGACTTCTTCGTCCGAACTCCGAATGAGGTGAAACGAAGTGCGTTAGGTAGCTAACTCAAAGGGCTTTCCATGGATAAGTTATGGGCCACCCAATTATTTGTGTGCTAGGATATATGACCCTCCAAAGTGGACCCTCGAAAAAGGCTTCACTTGGAAATTTTGGATTTTGATACGGTTGCTCTAAAATTTGGGTTAGACCCATTCCCCACTCAATTTGACCACCTAAACAAGAATATGAAGTCGGATTTTCGAAAAATGAAACAGACTTTTTTTGATATAGCTAAACAAGTTTCCGGTAACTTTCGAAGCACATTTTTAAGAACCTTTTGGGTCATTTCAATATCTCCCCCTTGGGAACATTCGTCCCCGAATGTGGAAGAGACGTACAAGGCAAGACTTAGTAAGAACATATCAGCCCCAACATGAATGCAAAAATTTTATTTAAACATCACTTCAAGATTTCAAAACTTAGTGTAAAGCATCCATAACTCATCAATTAAAACATATATGCACATTAATGATTCAAGGGCTGAAATGTAAGACTCAATGGAGTAAAAGAGACTTGATTTAATACCTTAGGCTTGAGTGGAGTTGAATAGATAAGGATAACGTCTTTGCATGTCCGCTTCAGCCTCCCAAGTAGCACTCTCTACTTGTTGATTTCTCCAAAGCACCTTAACGCACGCCACTTCTTTGTTCCTCAACCTTTTAACTTGTCTATCTAAGATCTGAACCGGGACTTCTTCATACATCAATTTATCTTCTACAACACCCACAACCTCAAGAGGTACAATAGCGTTAGGATCACCAACACATTTCCTCAACATCGATACATGGAATACCGGATGAACTAATTCCATCTCCTTGGGCAACCCCAACTCATAGGCTACTTTACCAACCCTTCTTATTATCTCATAAGGAACGACATACCTAGGACTTAATTTCCCCTTCTTACCAAAACGAACCACACCTTTCATTGGAGAAAC